>NW_023995574.1:0-103964 GCF_015586225.1 Lucilia sericata | reverse complement strand
ACCAACAGCATTGGCAAAAGTTATTAGTCCATAGAAAAGCTGTTATAAACTAAATTATTGTAGAAATAAAGTGTATTTACATTACGAGATTTTAAAATTTATATTCGAAAGAATTTCATGAATTTAGGTTAAGAGGAAAAACTCCACTCAGAGACCATAAGTTCCATTGTGATTTCCTTTTGTTGAAGGTAATGTAGCAATGATAGAGAAACAAAAAGAACATGAATAGTCCAGAGAATCGAAAGCAGGTTGATTCGCTAAGGAAAGAAACGTAAGAGAATCTTACGCAACCTATGCAACCTATTTCCCAGCCATTTCTACATGAGATTCTGTATTCAAGAGCAGCGGTACATGGTTTTCTGTAGATAGATTTTGTTTTAATTTTTTTAAGCGGGTTTTAATCTCCTACTATCAACTTACAATTGGCCAAAAGTGTTTTTCTAGGACTTTTGTCCTATATTGAGCACTTGTCAATGTATGGAGTTTGTTTCTATGGAATCCTCCAAGTTTTTATTTAAGTCTCAACACAATAAACAGGAATCCATTAAAGATATGTAAACAAACACTCAAAGTAAATTAATAAAGTAGCGACATCTCTTGTTGTACAACAACATCTACAACAATTTAATTTACTTTGCAAACACTTTTATCTGAATATCTACATTATGCCCTAACATTTGGTTATCGAGTATTTTATAAAACTTATGTACAGTGGTTTGGAAACTTTTACTATTTGGAACAGAGATACAAGCCGATGCAAAATGATCGGCGGCGCAACCATTTTAGGTCGGCGGCGGCGGCTTATTATAGAAAATATCGGTGGCGGCTAAATTGTCAGCTCAATTTAAGTTTTTCTTCAGAAATTGAGCTTATAAGCGTTTATTATATTGAAAAATCTCTGTATAATAGTCCGTTATATAGAAACCTATCTCTAATAGTTTTTTCTGAAGAAAATGGACAGTTATAGTAGTTTTCACTCTTTTAATATTAGCACAATATTGTGTGGCAACATTTTTCAATTTGCCATAAGAATTTAAAATACTGGCAACTCTATTCAAATTGGTGAAATTATTTTCTGAAATACATGTGCGATTCCAATATTTATCAGCGGCTACGTTTAAGCCGGCTTAGCTTTTGAGCCGAAAGAAATCGGCGGCGACGCGGCTTGCAAAATATTACCGGCGGCCAGCCGCCGCCAATTTGAGCCGTCTCGGCTTGTATCTCTGATTTGGAATTTCGTGATCTATTGAAAATACTTGGTCTATTATGTCTCTTGTCGTACTAAGCGAATATCCATTTGTCATAACTAACTGACTAAAGGCCCAAATAGACTACACAAGCGGCTTATCAAACATACTTTTTTCATTCGCACACACATTACACAAACATTGCTCGTACAAACACCAATTTTTTCACGTTTTTGTGGACTTTCAAAGATACAGATGTCAATTTTTCTTAGAAATGTAATTTTTTCTAAATTTTTATTATTGAATATAAACTATACAAATGGTTTGACAAAATTCAATATGTTTGTGTAAAAATCAAATTTTTTTAATTTTTGTACAAACAAACAGCAAGCATTTGTACAAACACGAAACACCCTTATACAGTACACAACAGGCTTGCACAAACGTAAAATATTGGTATGTTTGTCAAGCCGCTTGTGTAGTTCTATTTGGGGCCTTAACTAATATCAATTATTCCACTTTTTTCTTAACTTCACCTTGTTTATTAATTCGACTACCAAATACTCGGACACTTTCACAACATTAACAAAATTCAGATACAATTTTTTGTTTACTTTTTTCTAAATGTAAACAATACAATGGATTTCCTGTTTGTTGTGCTTGGAATTAAATAAAGATTTAGAGGATTTCATAGAAACAAATTCCACACAATGGCAAGAGCTCAATGTAACAAAAGTCCTGCAGAAACACTTTTGGCCAATGGTAAGAAAAAAGTTCCCACAACAAGTTAAAAAAACTTAAAATGGAAAATATGTACGTTTATCTCTAGAAATTAAGTGCCTGCTCCTGGATGTGTTCATCCTGTTGGAAGCAACTGGAGTCTTTTAACTTATTCTACACACGCATAGAAGAGGCTCATGCAAATTTTGGCAGTATTAAAATTGAAGGAAATCAATGGGAGCCAAAAGTTGAAGTATCAAATAATGAAAGTGGAGACTTTCGTATGACGGTCTGGAAATGATCATAGATCAGAATACCATCTTTACAGATAATAAAGCTTTAGATCAAATAGAAAATAGTGATGTATAAGTGAACATGTAGTACATGAGGATCCTTTAGTAAAATCAAATGCCACAAATACCAGAAATAGAAAAAATTAAAAAATGCTGCTACAACAAAGTCAAAAAATCCAAAGACCAGAATGTAAAAGAAACAAAAATTAAAAGAGAGCCGGAAAAAGATGCTTTTAATGGTGATGATTCTGATGGTATTAATGATAATGATGATGAAGATACCGATTCTGAACCAGACAAAAATTCCGAAATAGAAAATAACGACTGTGAACCACATAAAAATTCGTCAGAAATTAAAGGTAGAAATAAGAAAATGATCAAGTTTATAGCGGAACACTTTAAAAAAATGTTTTGTGATCTTTGCGGCATACCATTTGAAAGCTTTCTCATCATGCAGAAACACTTTGAAACGGAACATAATCGAAAAGGTTATCTGGTGTGTTGCGATAAAAATTCTTTCAACGCTATCGTTTAGTTGACCATTTACAAGTTCACTTCAATCCAGATCATTTTAAATGTAAGCACTGTGGTAAAGTTCTATCAAATTCAGATAATTTTCAAAAGCATATGCTGCGTCTACACCGGCCGAAAGGTGTTAATTTGACACATTGCTGTGAGATTCTGTGGAAAGTCATTATGAAAGCCTCATTATTGCGCTACCATAAATTGCAACATTTGCCTGAAGAGGAAAAGAAGTTTCCCTGTAAACAATGTGGAAAATTGTAAGCTTTAGCGTACATTTTTACAATTATGTAATATTTGTATAAAGTATTGATCATTTATTTAGATATCCCTCTGCTAACCACTTAAATATACACACCGAGGCGGTACATTTAAAAAAATTCGTGAAAATATGTTATATTTGTGGTAAATCTATAGTTACAAGTGCCGAATACAAATACATATGGACAAACACGAGGGCATACCGCCACCGTCTATAAGTTGTGATATCTGTGGTTTGCTATTGACCAGCGAAAGAGGTTTAAAACGTCACAAAGACAATCAACATCCAGTGGGCGGCAAACAAGATCATCCCTGTCCGGTGTGTCACAAAATATCACCAACAAGGAAGGCTTTACTGAAACATGTTAGTACGATGCATAAAAAAGGTTACGATCACAAATGCAACATTTGTGAAAAGGCTTTCAAGAGGGCAGAAGCATTACGGGTAATACAATAAATAGATGGGACAAATACAGATGTTTAAAGAGTTTTCTTTTTCAGGAACATATGGCTTCACATACCGGAACACCCTTATATACGTGTACTTGGTGTCCCAAGACTTTTTATTCGAATGGCAATATGCATGCCCATCGCAAAAGAGTACATCGCAAAGAATGGGAAGAAGCAAAACTTCAAAAATATTCGGGAAAATTACCGATATTAAATTAATAAAAACAAAATTACAAAAAAAACCGGATATTATAATAATTTATGAAAAATTAGGATGAATTTTATAAATGACGTAATAATGGATCGATCCGAAAAGTATAGCAGAATGATTTGTAAATATACAAAACATATTCGTGTAGAATTTTATCCCGATTCCATTGTTAATTCATGAGTCATTTACGATTAAGAGATTTTCGGAAGTGGATTTTATATGGGAGTTATGACCGATCCGCAAAGCTTTCACATGTTAATCTCTAGACGAATAACATCTCCATTCTTCTGAAAACTTATACGGACATACAAACAAACATAGATAAATCGACTCCGCTAACCTATAAAGACTCAGATTATATACAATTTATTGGGTCTTAAATGTATAAAGGGTATAATCACCTGAATTTTTCCTCGGTGAATATAAATTTTCATAAAAAATCGCCAAAAACTAATTTTTATTACAAAAATGTTCTGGCAACTCCTAATACTGATTCTAACTAAACAAATCCGATTACCGATTATTCGTATACATATTTTTTTCTTGTTTACAAATTTTTGGAAAATGTTATTTTTAATAAATTTCTTAATAAAATAATGGAATCCTGTTTATTGTGTTTAGAAATAAATAAAGATATTTTGGACTCCATAAAGGCAAACTCATCACAATGGCAAGAGCTGGATATGGGAAAAGTGATAGAGAAACATTTTTGGCCAATGGTAAGTAAGTCGAAGGAGGTATAACTACTGCCAGTCTGTCTTCACAATAATAATGAAAAATTCCTTTTAGAACAATATACAAACAAATTCCTGGATATGTTTGTCCTGCTGGCAAGAGGTAAACGATTTTCACAAATTCTATATGCGTGTGGAAGAGGCTCATATGAATTTTGGAAAAATTAAAGTGGAGGATGTTGGTGTATTAACAACGGTGGAATGCAAAGAGGAATTAACAATACAAAAAACAAAAATAAAAACTACCACTGAAGAGGCGGATAAAGATAATATTGCATTTTGTTTCCTAGAACCAGAGATACTGATAGACCAACCTCAGCCACAGGATCTGGCGGAACCAGAAATACTTATAGATCCACCACCACCAGCGCCCCGATTTGGAGGATAACAAAGAAACTGCAATAACACAGCCCTTAGATGAGCTGGACTTGGATGATATGCCCTTAAAACAGGCTTGTAAACGTTTAAGATTAGAAAATCAAATAACAAATAAAGATCCTCTAGAGAAATCTAAAAAATCGAAAGTTAACAACAAGTCCAAGAATAAAAAGAAAACTACTAAAGCCAAAGCTACTGCAGAGACAAAAACATCAGAAGAAACCCCAGCAGAAGAATCACAAGTGAAAGAAGAACCTCTAGATACAAATGATAATCATGATTCAGATAGCCTTAGTGATAATGACAACGATGCCGGCGATGCCAATTATCAGCCGGAAAAGGATTCTGCGGAAACTGTGGAAAGTAAAAGGCGCAAAGCTTACAGTAAACACCGCACAAATCGCAAAGAAAATGATCAATTTATAGCCGAACATTTTAAGCAAATGTTCTGTGATCTTTGCCAGGTACCGTTTGAAGACTTTCCCGCCATGCAGAAACATTTTACCGAAAATCACAAACAACGAGGCTATGTTGTTTGCTGTAAACGAAAGTTTTTCGATCGTACCCGTTTGGTCGATCATCTTCATTGTCACTTAAATCCCGATCATTTTAAGTGCAATGAATGCGGCAAAGCCATGTCTGATCGCATCAGTTTTGACAGTCACATGTTGCGTGTGCACCGAGCCAGTGAGGTGGTTAAGCAACATTGCTGTGATGTATGCGGTAAATCTTTTACGGAAGCTTATGTCCTTAGGATACATAAATTAACTCATTTGCCGGAAGAGGAAAAGAAATTTCCCTGCAGTGATTGTGGCAAAAAGTACTCCTTCTTAAGAAATTCTCAAATTTTTCTTAACCATTTTTTCATTACATTTTAGTTATGGCAGTCCTTATCTATTGAATCAACATCGACAAGCGGTACATCTTAAACGTTTCGTTAAAATTTGCTATATATGCGGCAAAGCTATTAACTCCAGTGCTGAATTTAAAATACACATGAATAAGCATGAAGGCATACCCGCTCCCGTTATAAATTGTGACGTATGTGGCTTACGTCTAACTAGTGAACGTGGTCTAAAGCTGCACAAAGAATCCCAACATCCAATAGGGGGGAAACAGGAACATCACTGCCCTATTTGTCCAAAAATATCACCCACCCTAAAGGCACTTAAAAAGCATATAAATACTATGCACGAAAAGGGCTACGATCACAAGTGCAGTATTTGTGAAAAAGCTTTCAAAAGATCTGAAGCTTTGAAGGTAAGGTCAAAATAAATTACAGAAGATTGTCTAGTCTATTATATTGTTTATTCGAAAGTCTTGTCTAAAGTCTAGTCTATTATGCAGACTGTAGTTTATTCTATAATCTAGTCTATAATTGAACTCTCAATAATTCTCCTTATAGGAACATATGGCCACACATACTGGCACTACTTTATACACTTGCCCCTGGTGTCCGAAAACCTTTAATTCCAATGGCAATATGCACGCTCATCGCAAGAAGATACATCCAAAAGAATGGGAAGAAACAAAACTGTTAAAATATTCGGGAAATATACCACCAGAAATTTAAAAATCATGCAAATAAATCACAATAAGTGATTCAATATAATTTATTTAATTTAGTTTAGTTTAACGTTTATTTAAGTCTCAAAATATATTTTTTAATATAAATTAATTTAAAATTGATCATTATGTAAGTAGTAACTACTTTTTTTAAATAATTTAATAAAAGTATACATATATAGATCTTGGACAGATTTAACTAAATAAGTACGTGCTTCATTTATATGTGTTTCAAATCATATAAATTACAGATTTATTTTTCCGTTTTTAAAAAATTGCCCACTGTTTAGTAGGGTTCTATAGTTGAAACGAAAAGTCGACTTTTCGACTTTTCGACTTTTTGCATTTAGTTAAAAGTCGACTTTTCGACCTTTCGACTTTTTCCATTTTATGAAAAGTCGATTTTTCGACTTTTCGACCTTTTTCATTTATTTAAAAGTCGACTTTTAGACTTTTCGACTTTTAGTATTTTTTTCGACTTTTCGACTTTTTTCGACTTTTCGACTTTTTTCGACTTTCGACCTTTTTCGACTTTTTCCGACTTTTTTCAACTTTTCGACTTTTTCCGACTTTTCGACTTTTCGATTTTTTACGACTTTTTGACTATTTTCGACTTATTTCGACTTTTTTTCGACTTTTTTCGACTATTTTTTACTTTTTTCGAGTTTTTCCGACCATTTTAGAGTTTTGACCTCTTTTCCACTTTTTTAAAATTTTCGACTATTTTCGACTTTTCGACTTTTTTTCGACTTTTTCCGACTTTTCGACTTTTTCCGACTTTTTTCGACTTTTCGACTTTCTTCGACTTATCGACTTTTTTCGACTTTTCGACTTTTTTCGACTTTCCGACTTTTCGACTTTTTTCGACTTTTATTTACAAAGTCGACTTTTCGACTTTTTTCATAGACGATAGTCGAGTTATCGACTTTTTTGGAACAAAATAGTCGACTTCGACTTTTCGACTTTTTTCGACAAAAAGTCGATTGTTCGATTATTCGAAAGTCGATTTATAGAACCCTACTGTTTAGCGTAGGATTTTTAACAAAAATCTTTCTGGCAGCACTAACTGTTGTACATAAACGAATCAATAAATATGGCAACACACTTCCCATTATTTTGCGCAGTGCATTTACAATATTTTTTTTACTCCGGGAATTTACGGAAATGTTTGTTTGAAATTGAAATTCCAATATAGATAAATAGAATTATAGGAAACAATATGAATTTATCGCCAGATACACGTTTAGCACCGCCGCAAGGCTTAAGAAATGGCTGTGGTCCGCACACTTCTCCCACGAAAAGCTTTGGTGGTAATAACTCTGCAACCGGCAAATCAATTGGTGCAAAAAACAATACAAAACCCTATAGCAACAGGAACAACAACAATAATTATGCATTTCATGTTGATCACAGCCAAATGCAGCAGCAGCATGACCACCACAACACCCAAATACAAGAGATGTTTGAAAAATGTTTTCTATATCAGAAATATGCAACAGCAAACGACTGGTGTCTACCATCAGCCCAAGAGCTCTTCAAGGAATATTATCAATTGGAATCTTTACAAGAGTTAAAAATCAAATTGAATCTAGTGAAGAGCAAACTGAATGATTATGTTATTGAGGATTGGTCATTGCATACACGACGTCAGGATCCTGCTGGCGAGATACCTTGGCGTTTAAAAACGGAAACAAATGCTGAATTTGTAACAATTGCCTGGTGTAAAATGTATGAATGTTTGGGAAGATTTCCGGAATTGGTTAAGGGGCCACAGGTAAATTCGTTGCATTTGTGTGAAGCTCCCGGAGCGTTTATAACAGCCTTGAATCATTATTTGTATACGAATTACGATAAGAATGAGGTAAGTTGTGTGGGATTTTATCTTTATATTGGATCATCCATTATTTACAGATTAGAAATTTTAACAAATTTCGTAATTTATCTTCCGACTACTAGACTAAAGTCTGATCTATAGTCTCTTCTAAACTCTGTAGACTATAGTCAAGTCTATAGTCGGGTCCATACTCTAGACTAGTCTAGTCTATAGTCTAGTCTATACTATAGTCTAGTCTATAGTCTAGTCTATAGTCTAGTCTATAGTCTAGTCTATAGTCTAGTCTATAGTCTAGTCTATAGTCTAGTCTATAGTCTAGTCTATAGTCTAGTCTATAGTCTAGTCTATAGTCTAGTCTATAGTCTAGTCTGTAGTCTAGTCTATAGTCTAGTCTATAGTCTAGTCTATAGTCTAGTCTATAGTCTAGTCTATAGTCTAGTCTATAGTCTAGTCTATAGTCTAGTCTATAGTCTAGTCTATAGTCTAGTCTATAGTCTAGTCTATAGTCTAGTCTATAATCTAGTCTATAGTCTAGTCTAGTCTATAGTCTAGTCTATAGTCTAGTCTATAATCTAGTCTATAGTCTATTCTATAGTCTAGTCTATAGTCTAGTCTATAGTCTAGTCTAGTCTATAGTCTCGTCTAGTCTATAGTCTCGTCTAGTCTATAGTCTAGTCCATAATCTAGTCTATAGTCTAGTCTAGTCTTAGTATAGCCTAGTCTACATTATAGTCTATAGTCTAGTCTTTAGTCTAGTCTATAGTATATTCTATAATCTAGTCTATAGTCTGGACTATAGTATAAAGCCTAGTCTAACTAAGATACAGTCTAGTGTGGTCTACTCTTTCCTATTTGTTTATATTTTTTTATTAATTTCTCACAGGTGCAATGGAAATGGTTAGCGACCACCTTAAATCCTTACTATGAAGGTAATCCTCTCAATCGCATGATTATGGATGATCGTTTTCTTCTATATACACTCGATAATTGGCTATTTCACAAGGATTTCACTGGCAACATAATCGATACGGATAACTTGCAGCATATGCAGCAAGAATGTGCAAAACGTTTAGGTGATGTCCACCTTATAACGGCTGATGGTTCTGTCGATTGTATAGAGTCTCCAGATTGTCAAGAGGAAAAAGTAGCTCTATTACATTATGCCGAAATAATTACCGCCTTAACGATACTGGCTGAGGGTGGTTCGTTCGTCATTAAAATGTTTACCCTGTACGAAGCATCATCGGTTAGTAAACTATTCTTATTGAATTGTGCCTTTGAAAAAGTACATGTATTTAAGCCTTGTACCTCTAAGCGTGGCAATTCCGAGGTCTATGTTATTTGTTTAAATTATAAGAAGGAAGCAAAACATTTGCCTGAAATTATAGAGAAAATGAAATTGAAATTGACACCTCAAAATGCCTTACTATGGCCATTGTTTTCTAAATCTGCTCTACCACTGGATTTTCTAAGACAACATGAAATATGCTGTCGCATATTTATGAATCATCAGATTAATGCCATAGAGCAGAACATTTACAGTTATGAGATACGACCACATAAAATGATTGTCAAACGTTTACAAAATCTAAGAACAGCCACTTGCAATGAGTTCTATCAACGTTATAATATACAAAAACTTCCCGATGAATTGAAAATTCTTTATAAATATCAAAAGTATATTGAGAAAAGTTATAAAAATCAAATCTATAAAGGCTCACACTCCGAAAGGGAAATGTTTAAGGAAACCTCAAAGGAAGAGCATATTTTTAAATTTCGTAAACATTTAAATGAGCTGGAGAAAATGTTAAAAGAACATTTGAATTCTAATGAAATAAAATATAAATTTGAACAATTCGAGGAGATGGAAGAATCTCAAGTTAAGTTATCGCTCTACCGGGGACAGGGTGTAAGGGTATTAAATAGCAGTCTTTTTGCCAATGTTCATTTATTGATAATGCGCTCAAAACTAAATGATTTATATAGTGAGACTTCATGTGATAGTTTGTGGTTGCAAGAGCCGCGCGCAACTTATATTTGTGATGAAACAGTGGTAGCAATCAATTTTAATGATTTTGCCAACACTAGTGGCAATTTTGCCCTACAACAGGAACAATTTTTCAAAAAACTCATCTCCTCACTATTGGAAGCAAAACCCAATGAAATAAAATTCATAAATATGCCATTTTTAACCCATTACGCCGTCTCCATTTTACGCTATTTATCAACTTTATCATATAAACATTTGTCATTTGCATTTGAGACAGATTTTGAAATTTCACTGTCATCTAGCTGTGGTGATTTTACCAATAGTTTGGAAGAACTAAAAGTGGCCTTGTCCAGTAGTTTAGATCAAGATATTTTATGTTTTATAAACATATTACAATTGCATCGCAATGATTTTAATAAAACATTGTGTGCTTTCAATAATATGTTGTTATTGAAAAACTTTAAATATTTGTTACACAATTAAATTGAGGAATTTTTTCATATTTTAAAAATCTCCTTAATGATGATTGATTGTGAAGCGAAGTATTAGAAATAAATTACTAAGAAATAATAGTACATTTTTTATTACATTGTATGTATTCAATATCTAAACCAATTTAATGTATGGATTATAAATCTTTAAGAAAAATAAACATGAATTTTTTTAAATGACTTTTTTTTTCCATTTTAACGTAATTATTTAACATTTTCATATCGCAACACTTTTGCAATATTTTCTGAGAAAGGGATAAAATCTTCAATGAACTAGTTCATTGACAAATTCGTTTACTAGATCATAGATCAGTCAATGAGGTGATCATAGAATATTCAATATTATACTGCAAAGATATAGCTTGTAGACGTCTATACAGGATGCACTATGTTACTGCACCAGGTATGGAAAATTATATCCATAATAGTACTTTTAGTCTATAATCTAGTCTAGTCTCTAGTCTAGACTATAGTGAAGTCTATAGTCTAGTATATAGTCTAGTCAAAAGCCTAGTCTATAGTCTAGACTATAGCCAAGTCTAGTCTATTGCCTAGTATTCAGTCTAGTCTATAATCTAGTCTATAGTCAAGTCTATAGTCTAGTCTATTGTGTAGTATAGTCTATAGTCAACTCTAGTCTTTACTCTTGTCTACAATCTAGTCTAAAATCTAGTTTATAATCTTGTCTATAGGCTAGTCTATAGTCTAAGCTATTATCATGTCTAGCCTATTGCCTATTCTTTAGTCTAGTCTAGTCTATTGCCTAGTATTCTGTCTAGTCTAGTCTATAGTCGAGTCTATTGTGTAGTATAGTCTAGATTCAACTATAGTCTTTAGTCTTATCTACAATCTAGTATATCTATATATATAAAATTCTAACGTTACTGACTGACTGACTGACTGACTGACTGATTCACTGACTGATTCATCATCGCACAGCCTAAACGGTTGAAGCTAAAGAGCTGAAATTTGGACAGGAGGTTGGTCTCCCGCCAAATAGATCCACTAAGACGGGATTTTTGGAAATTCGAATGTTTAGGGGGTAAAAAAGGGTAAAAACGGGTAAATTCGGTAACCTTATATCTCCTAAACTAGAAAAGATACAAAAACAGTTTAAAGCTTATCGCCGTTCATTTAAAAAATAAACGGACAGGTGTCTGGTACTTTTTTAAAATTCGGCCCCTTTAGGGAATAAACGGGTAAAAACTGTATTTTGGTACTTTTTTCGCACCCCATGTATCTTTTAAACCAGTGCACATTCAAAAAATATTTTTGACTCCTTCATAACTTAACGAAAAAATAAAAATATGAATTTAGTACTTTTTGGATATTCGGACGTTTAAGGGGTTAAAATTGTACCTATTTTTGGTACTTTTTTCATAAAACATTGTTTTTGGTTTATTAACTTATACATATGAATACATAATAACGGGCTCCCACTACGATGTTGCAACTTTTTGGAATAGAATTTTTATTTCGTTAATGGGGAGGAAAAAAGTACCAAAAGGGGTAAAAATGGAAAATTTGATTTTATTCAACCAAAATGATCGAATTTAGATAAAATTTTTAAATTTAAAAACACTACATATCCTAATGGGGTGTTATTTGGAACCCCGGTACCAAGTGATATTTTTTGGTACTTTTCATTCTCCAACTGGTCCTTTTTGAGTTTTCTAAGATATTGAAATAGAAACATGAAATTAATAATAAAGGGACTTTTCGCTACTTTTTCGTTCTACACAGGTACTTTTTTGAGTTTTCTTTAAAATTAAACGTAGAAACATGAAATTAAGCATGTAGAGCTCGGAGTAAATGAGAATCTATAAAATGGGACTTTTTGGTACTTTTTCGTTCTTCAAAAGGTACTTTTTGAATTTTCTATAATATTGAACCTAGAAACATGAAATTAAACATGTAGAGACCGGAGTAAATGAGAATCTATAAAAGGGGACTTTTTGGTACTTTTTCGTCCTTCGACTGGTACTTTTTGAGTTTTCTATAAAATTTAACCTAGAAACATGAAATTAAGCATGTAGAGCCCGGAGTAAATGAGAATCTATAAAAGGGGACTTTTTGGTACTTTTTCGTCCTTCGACTGGTACTTTTTGAGTTTTCTATAAAATTTAACCTAGAAACATGAAATTAAGCATGCGGAGGCCTTAGTTAATGAGAATCTATAAAAGGGGACTTTTTGGTACTTTTTCGTCTTTCGACTGGTACTTTTTGAGTTTTCTATAAAATTTAACCTAGAAACATGAAATTAAGCATGTAGAGCCCTTAGTAAATGAGAATCTATAAAAGGGGACTTTTTGGTACTTTTTCGTCCTTCGACTGGTACTTTTTGAGTTTTCTATAAAATTTAACCTAGAAACATGAAATTAAGCATGTAGAGCCCTTAGTAAATGAGAATCTATAAAAGGGGACTTTTTGGTACTTTTTCGTCTTTCGACTGATACTTTTTGAGTTTTCTATAAAATTTAACCTAGAAACATGAAATTAAGCATGTAGAGCCCGGAGTAAATGAGAATCTATAAAAGGGGACTTTTTGGAACTTTTTCGTCTTTCGGCTGGTACTTTTTGAGTTTTCTATAAAATTTAACCTAGAAACATGAAATTAAGCATGCGGAGGCCTTAGTTAATGAGAATCTATAAAAGGGGACTTTTTGGTACTTTTTCGTCTTTCGACTGGTACTTTTTGTGTTTTCTATAAAATTTAACCTAGAAACATAAAATTAAGCATGTAGAGCCCTTATTAAATGAGAATCTATAAAGGGGGACTATTTGGTACTTTTTCGTCTTTCGACTGGTACTTTTTGAGTTTTCTATAAAATTTAACCTAGAAACATGAAATTAAGCATGTAGAGCCCTTAGTAAATGAGAATCTATAAAAGGGGACTTTTTGGTACTTTTTCGTCCTTCGACTGGTACTTTTTGAGTTTTCTATAAAATTTAACCTAGAAACATGAAATTAAGCATGTAGAGCCCTTAGTAAATGAGAATCTATAAAAGGGGACTTTTTGGTACTTTTTCATCTTTCGACTGGTACTTTTTGAGTTTTCTATAAAATTTAACCTAGAAACATGAAATTAAGCATGTAGAGCTCGGAGTAAATGAGAATCTATAAAAGGGGACTTTTTGGAACTTTTTCGTCTTTCGACTGGTACTTTTTGAGTTTTCTATAAAATTTAACCTAGAAACATGAATTTAAGCATGTAGAGCCCAGAGTGAATGAAAATCTATAATAGGGGACTTTTTGGTACTTTTTCGTCCTTCGACTGGTACTTTTTGAGTTTTCTATCAAATTAAACCTAGAAACATGAAATTAAGCATGCAGAGCCCTTAGTTAATGAGAATATATAAGGGGACTTTTTGGTACTTTTTCGTTCTTCGACTGGTACTTTTTGATTTTTCTATAAAATTGAACCTAAAAACATGAAATTAAGCATATAGAGCCCGGAGTAAATTGGAAACTATAAAAGAGGACCTTTTTGGTACTTTTTTGTTCTTCGATTGGTACTTTTTGATTTTTCTATAAAATTGAACATAGAAACATGAAATTAAGCATGTAGAGCCCGGAGTAAATAAGAATCTATAAAAGGAGACTTTTTTGTACTTTTTCATTCTTCGACTGGTACTTTTTTCAGTTTTTTATAAAATTTAACCTAGAAACATAAAATTAAGCATGTAGAGCCTGGAGTAAATTAGAATCTATAAAAGGGGACTTTTTGGTACTTTATCGTACTTCGACTGATACTTTTTGAGTTTTCCATAAAATTAAACCTAGAAACATGAAATTAAGCATGCAGAGGCCTTAGTTAATGAGAATCTATAAAAGTGAACTTTTTGGCACTTTTTCGTCCTTCGATTGGTACTTTTTGAGTTTTCTATAAAATTCAACCTAAAAACATGAAATTAAGCATATAGAGCACGGCGTAAATGAGAATCTATAAAAGTGGACTTTTAAGTACTTAAAATTGAGTACACATATACAATCATCATTTCTTTAAATTAGGGAATTACCAATATTTAAAAATTTGTAATCTTTGTAAAACATATTATTTTTTCCTTGCTAAATGAAGAGCCAACATATTTCTCATTCTATAAAAACCCTCGCTAACAAAGTAGCGGGTAATAAGCTAGTAGTCTATAATCTAGTTTATAGTTTAGTCTATAATATTGTCTATAGTCTAGTCTATATTCAAGTCTATAGTCTGTTCTATAGTCTTAACTATAGTCATGTCTAGTCTTTAGTCTAGTCTACTGCCTAGTCTTTAGTCTAGTCTATATTCTAGTCTATTGCCTAGTCTATAGTCTAGTCTATAATCTAGTCTATAGTCTAGTCGATTATCTAGTCTATAACCAAGTCTGTAGTCTAGTCTATAGTCCAATCTGTAGTCTAGTCTATAATCTAGTCTATAGTCTAGTATATAATCTAGTCTATAGTCAAGTCTATAGTCTAGTCTATAGTCTAAACTATAGTTAAGTCTATTGTAGAGTATAGTCTAGAGTCAACTCTAGTCTTTAGTCTAGTCTACAATCTAGTCTATAATCTATTATAGTGTTGTCTATAATCTAGTCTATAGTCTAATCTATAGTCAAATCTATAGTCTAGTCTACACTATAGACTAGACTAGTCTATAGTGATTCTTATTCTGTCTAGTTTGCTGTGTTATCTCTTTATTAAGTCTTGCCACAAACCTAACCTTCAAAATTAATATCTTGTAAATAAAAATTGATTTCCAAGGCAACAATAATTATAGGTTTCCAAGTCTTAAGGCGTAAAAATATTTATTTTTAGTTAGTCTAGTTACAAACCTAACCATCAAATATATTACATTTTCTAAATACAAATCAATTTTCAAGACAACTGCGTGTGGAAATCATGACTAACAAAATGTTTACTTTTGGAAACAGTTGTTTATAAACTATTTTGTATATATTATATAGTTTATAGCATTTTTTCACAAACAAAATCCTCTTCACTCCTCTTGTTAATCATACTATTTAGCCATGACACAAACCTAACCTTCAAAAATTCAAAAACACTGTGCAAATTTTGTTTATCGGCAGGCGAATGCAGAAAAATAAATAAATCAATTAAATGAAATACACAATTTTATTTAAAACTTTTTGTTTTCAATTTCAGTAGTGTATATTTAAATACAATTATTAGTTGTTCAAATATGAATGAATTTCGTTAAACAATATGCAGTTAAGTCGAATGAAGAAATAAAAACAAAAATATGTAAAAGAAATAGAAAAATAATAAAAAATAGGTATAAATGTATTTATTTTACGAAGGACATAATCATAATCATCATTGCAACATGCTGAAGTACTCTCTTTGTTACCAAATGGTTTCCTATTTTCTGCTACAATTACAGCTGCAGTTGGTGTGTACGCGTAGAAGGCAGTCCGGCTGGAGGATATTTTTTGGAAAATAAAATGAGATACGCAAATAATATAGTGCACAATAATAATAATAATGCTTAGCAAAAAGGGACATTTTTTAATGACAATTTGGTTCAAAAAGTCTTTGTTTTATTATTTATTTATATAGTTTCGTGTTACTTTACTAATCAGCTGGTCTTTTTTCACTGTTCTTGCGGGTAAAATCCTCAGCATTTTTCATAAACTTTTTGCGATCCTTTAGGAACTCCTCCGCCAATTCGGCACGCAATGGATGCTCTGGCTCCGGATCGTTGATCAATGCTATAAGAGAGTTTATAACTTGATCCGTACGTGTGGCAGGTTTCCAGTTTTCCGTACTTATAATGGGCAAGCAAACTTGACCCTTTTCATCAATGTTCGGATGATAGATTTTCGTTTTGAAATTGATCTTTGGTGGCTTGAAGGGATACTCCGCCGGAAAGTTGATTTCAATGCGAAATGCTCCCTTATTGTAGGGTGGGTTATCGGGCACAATTAGACCCGTCCAACGCAAAAGATTGTCGTCATCAGTGGCAATTTCGCGAAAGGATTTCAGTTGACATTGCTGTAAATCTGTTAGTTCTTTACGTAAACGACGCGGTGCTGTCATATTCTTTGAAAATTTAAACTTTTTAGTTAATTTTGCGTTACGTTCTTAATTTGGCCAATTATTAATATTTGAAATGCTGCTGATTTTTTCAGCGAAAAATATTCCAGAAATTATTTTTTGTTACACACTGAATCAGACGTTTTTCTTCTTATTAACCACCAGAGACCTGTGCTGACAAAAATTAATGACGTCGTTAGCAGGCAATAAAAATTAAACGGCGTCTTTAAATTGTGCCGTAGTCAGCTAAGATTTCAAACGATTTGTTTTGTGATGGATTTCATAATAACAATTTGTGAAAGATTTTGATAAATAAATGTAATAATATTTTATGCATAGCTGGGTGTTAATGTTTTAACATAATGTCCACTGATGATAGTGGACTTATATTTGAGACAAAAATCGTACGCCTTTGAAATTTTAACGACGGCTAGACTTACTTTGGCTAGACTTTGAATTGACTCAGGCCTCTGTTAACTCCTTATTTCTTTCTCTGCCCTTTCTCTTTTTTCTTTTTTGCATTTGTATCAATAGTGTTGACAATATATTAATACTTTTTATATTTAGCGATTAATTAATTTATCCGATATTTTTTGTATTGTTTTCAAGGTTATATACTAGGGTTCTATAGTTGAAACGAAAAGTCAACTTTTCGACTTTTTCATTTAGTTAAAAATCGACTTTTCGACTTTTTGCATTTAATTAAAAGTCGATTTTTCGACTTTTTTCATTTAAATAAAAGTAGACTTTTAGACTTTTCGACTATAAGTATTTTATAAATAGTCGAATTTTTCCTACTTTTTTCGACTTTTATCGACTTTTTGACTTTTTCGACTTTTCGACTTTTTTCGACTTTTCGACTTTTTTCGACTTTTTCGACTTTTTTCGACTTTTTTCGACTTTTTTCGACTTTTTCCGACTTTTTTCGATTTTTTCGACTTTTTGACTATTTTCGACTTCCTTCTACTTTTTTCCGACTATTTTTTGACTTTTTTCGAGTTTTTCCGACTATTTTAGAGTTTTTGACTTTTTTTCCACTTTTTTAAAATTTTTGACTACAATTTTCGATTTTTCAACTTTTTCCGACTTTTCGACTTTTTTCGACTTTTTACGACTTTTCGACTTTATTCGACTTTTTTCGACTTATCGACTTTTTTCGACTTATCGACTTTTTTCGACTTTTCGACTTTCAGACTTTTCGACTTTTCGGCTTTTTTCGACTTTTATTCACAAAGTCGACTTTTCGACTTTTTTCACAGACGATAGTCGAGTTATCGACTTTTTTGGAACAAAATAGTCGACTTCGACTTTTTTCGACAAAAAGTCGATTGTTCGATTATTCGAAAGTCGATTTATAGAACCCTATTATATACCGCTTGAATTTGTTTTCTATAAATCGATTTTTAAATAATCGATAAATCGAAGCATGATAAAAATATGAAGGTAGTGTCATTCCTCTCTCTCAAAAAAACTTTTTGAAGTTTGCTGGTATTTTTTGAAATTCGTATTTTGTAAATAAATAGAACATCGTTGCCACATATGAAAAAGGGGAAAATAATTTCTAAGAAATTTGTGTTGTGATTGTGTAATTTATGTTAATAATTTTGATATTTGATATTTTTATCATGAATCGAAGTTTACTTTTTTATCCAAATAAATGGACTATAGTGTAAGAAAATAGTCGAAGAATCTATTATGCAAATAAAAGTCGAAAAGTCGATATGAAAAACAGTTGGAAAAGTTTATATATAAAAATATTTTAAAAAATTAATTTAAAAAAAGAAAAACGTTTATAATTTTTTAGTAAAATAGTTGCAAATTGTCAACACTAAGGAAATCGCTAGAATTTCTTTATGTATTTTTTAAAAACTCGACGAATTATTAAATTCTTAAAACAACTGTTATTTTAGTTAATAATAAATATTTTACACTTTTCATTTCAGAAGATGTTTTTCTGTATTTTTGGACTAAAAACTTTTATTTCTTTATTTCCAACAAGAAATTCGTCAGTTATAGACAAGTTTGAACAAAAATATTAATAGTTCAAAAACGCTAAATTAGCTATACTATTAATTATTTTTTTAGTCGTCTTTCAATTTTTCTATGAAGAGGAGACGTGTGTTTAAGTTTGCGCTTGAAAAAAAAAGAAAATCTTTTTTGGAGTTTTTTTAATTAATTTCTTTTAGTTCGTTATTTTACGTTTATAATACATATATAAAACTGAAACAATAACTAAATAATAAACTAATGACTGCATTTGTAAGAAACTAAAACGTTAATCATTAAAAACGAACACTTTTGGTAAACGCTTGAATAGCCTCCATACGGTATTGGTTTAACTCCACGTGAAAGTGGGAGCCAGCAGCAACTATATATTTATCTACGCCTCACGAATATAGAAAAGAAAATTTTCTCACATTAACATTAATTTTCTTTTTTCGTTTACATTTTCTTTTCATTTTTGGCATAAATTTTATTTCGTTACAAACGAAAAGTTTAGTTTTATGCTTTTGTAACTTAAAAGACTGAATTAATTAAATTAAAGTAATAAAAATTAAAGAAAGAAAACCAAGATATTTATAAAAAAGTAAAAATAATCCACGACGACATTTTTTTTCTCTTTGACTTAAAAAGTGAATGATGAATAATTAGCACAGATAAAAAAAATTAAAAAAAAAAAATAAAACAAGAAACGAATAGAAAAACAAGCAAAAGCAAAGTGTAAAAATATTATTAAAGTGAAAAAACAACAACAGTAATCGGAAAACAAAAAGAAGAAGAAGATTAAATAAAAAGACACAAACAAACACACACAGCTGTTCCATAACATACTGCCCAATTTGTATAAAAAAAGAATATAAAAAATATGCGTACATGTGTGTGAGTGCTTAAAAAACAAAAAAAAAAAGAGAGGAAAAAGATTAAAGAAATTCCTGCATAATTATTCAATAATTAATACACATTACCAACCGAAAAAAAAATCATACGAAATAAAGAAAAAGAGAAAAATTATAAAATATAACACTGCTGCAATTCTTAATCAAAACTATTTAATAGAAATTTTGGTGAAAAGTTTTGTATTGCAATATAATTCCAAAAATAATAAAAGAAAGAAATTAAATTCGTGACAAGTGTTTTAAACCAAGTAAATGTACATATTTTTTTATAATTATTAAAAAAGGCGTAAATCTCTGTCTTTTTGCAAATACACAACAGTTGAAAAGAAATCGAAAAGAAAAATTCAACTTTTTATAGACGTTGCAGTTAAGGAGGGGCCAAATTGAAGAATATCATCATCATCATCGCCATCGCCTGTTTATAGTTTCATTTCAATTGAGTTTTTTTACTCTTCTTTTGCACGATTTTTTTTTTGTCTTTGCTTAAGCTTAGGTAAGTTTTTATTTCTATATAATATATACTGTATCATATATGGTTAACAATTAATAATTGTTGTACCCTATCTTATTATAGTGACAAGGGTATTATGCGTTTTTATTGAGTTTTGTAACACACAAAAATGTTTACACGCCCATCATGTTGCATGCAAATGGAGTCTGAATTACATTTTAGGTGATTTGAAGTTATCTCCCTTCGTCATCCTTATAATTAGAGTAGGTTAGGTTAAGTAGGGTTATGCACTATAAAAAGGTTCAACTCCACTCGGAGATTATAAGGAGCATTACGATTTTCTTCATAGAAAGTGACAATCCAAATATAGAGAAGCAAAACTCTAGAAAAACAAGAACGAACATAGTTAAAGGCGTTTTAAGCCAGAAGTTGTACCGATTCGATTCCCATAAGAAGAAAATATGACTGACTCTGAGTCACCCTATAAAAAGCAGTCAATGAAATGACTAATTCCCCTGATAAAACCTTCCAGTTTTTCAACCTGAAACCGTGTTACAGGCAACACGTCTCCATCCTCTGCACTTAGAAAGAATCATTCTAAAGTAACATTAACTACCGAAAATACCTTACAATATTGCTACATTCTCAAAAGAAGGCTTTCTCTAGTGATGAACTATTATCTTAGCCACATATACCAAATATTTCCTCGTTCTGCATTCCACTTTCCTTTTTCTATTGGTATGTGAATAGGAGCCTGGTAACGATTCTATTCATTCATTGCAAATGCATAAGTTTTCCATTAAAAGTACTGTCTGGTATATTCCAATCTGTCTATATATACATATATTTGATAACCCTGCTGCCGTTAAGATCTATAATATTTATTCAGATGTTTATAATTTCAAAAGATCTGAAAATGCTATTATAATAACTTTGGTATTCGATTCTCACTCAAGAACAAATATCTATCTAATTGCGCATTATCGACAGTTATTTTACCATAATAAGATGTATGGAAAATTCCTAAGATTTTGATTTTTTTTTAAGTATGTACAGGAAAAAATGGTCTTTAGGTGTGGTACAAAAACTATTTACTCTAACTACCCTCTTTTACTATAAAAATAGTTTTCCTAAAAATAAATAATTATGTTCCCCGCTTAAAACATAATTTCCAGCAAGTTGACAGTGCTGGTGGTGATCGTTTGTTTGTCTGGCGTTTGCGTGTCTGTGATGATTGTAACAGAACGTTTGTTTATGTGTAAGAGTGCTGAAAGGGTAAACAAAACACAAAAAAAAAACAATATTTTATTTTGTGTAGGTCGGGCGTGTTTTTTTAGTTTTATTTTCATTTTTTTTTTTCAAGATCGCATATAAACAAAATGTATGTGCATATTTATGGATCAGCTGTTTAAATGCCCACATAAAGTTCATAAATAATGTAAGCTATAAACTAGTTTCAACACAATAATTACAAATATTTTGAAAAATTTATTAATAAATAAATTATTTAACATTTTAAGGCAAACAATCTAACAATTTATAATTGTTTTCTAATAAGTGTTCAGTTGTTATATTGGTTAATCGATTTAATTACATATTATTTAGAACTTTATGAGGAATATCCGCTCGCCAGTGCTAGTATACTGGCGATGCTTGAACCATGCCAATAGATCAGTTCTGTTCTTCTGTTGGGCTGTAAAAGTCGTAGTAGAACGGTCAACACTCTTAGTGACGCGATTACAATAGCATGATAACTACGACCCTATGTATGGCATAGAATAGACGCTATGACCTTTAGTATCAGTTATAGCCTATAGTGTAGTCTATATTCTAGTTTATAGTCTAGTCTATAGTCCAATCTATATTATTGTCTATAGTGTCAGCTAATTCTATAGTCTAGTCTATAGTCTAATCTATAGTCTAGTGTATAGTCTAGTCTATAGTCTAGTCTATAGTCTATAGTCTAGTGTATAGTCTAGTCTATAGTCTAGTGTATAGTCTAGTCTATAGTCTAGTGTATAGTCTAGTCTATAGTCTAGTGTATAGTCTAGTCTATAGTCTAGTCTATAGTCTAGTCTATAGTCTAGTCTATAGTCTAGTCTATAGTCTAGTCTATAGTCTAGTCTATAGTCTAGTCTATAGTCTAGTGTATAGTCTAGTCTATAGTCTAGTATATAGTCTATAGTGTAGTGTATAGTCTAGTCTATAGTCTAGTCTATAGTCTAGTCTATAGTCTAGTCTATAGTCTAGTCTATAGTCTAGTCTATAGTCTAGTCTATAGTCTTGTCTATAGTCTAGTTTATAGTCTTGTCTATAGTCTAGTTTATAGTCTAGTCTATAGTCTAGTCTATAGTCTAGTCTATAGTATAGTCTATAGTCTAGTCTATAGTCTAGTCTATAGTCTAGTCTATAGTCTAGTCTATAGTCTAGTCTATAGTCTAGTCTATAGTCTGGTCTATAGTCTAGTCTAGTCTTTAGTCTAGTCTATAGTCTAGTTTATAGTCTAGTCTATAGTCTAGTGTATAGTCTAGTGTATAGTCTAGTCTATAGTCTAGTCTATAGTCTAGTCTATAGTCTAGTCTATAGTCTAGTCTATAGTCTAGTCTATAGTCTAGTCTATAGTCTAGTCTATAGTCTAGTCTATAGTCTAGTCTATAGTCTAGTCTATAGTCTAGTCTATAGTCTAGTCTATAGTCTAGTCTATAGTCTAGTCTATAGTCTAGTCTATAGTCTAGTCTATAGTCTAGTCTATAGTCTAGTCTATAGTCTAGTCTATAGTCTAGTCTATAGTCTAGTCTATAGTCTAGTCTATAGTCTAGTCTATAGTCTAGTCTATAGTCTAGTCTATAGTCTAGTCTATAGTCTAGTCTATAGTCTAGTCTATAGTCTATCTATAGTCAAGTCTATAGTCTAGTCTATAGTCTAGTCTATAGTCAAGTCTATAGCCTAGTCTATAGTCTAGTCTATAGTCTAGTCTAAAGTCAAGTCTATAGTCTAGTCTATAGTCAAGTCTAGTCTATAGTCTAGTCTATAGTCTAGTCTATAGTCTAGTCTATAGTCTAGTCTATAGTCTAGTCTATAGTCTAGTCTATAGTCTAGTCTATAGTCTAGTCTATAGTCTAGTCTATAGTCTAGTCTATAGTCTAGTCTATAGTCTAGTCTATAGTCTAGTCTATAGTCTAGTCTATAGTCTAGTCTAAAGTCTAGTCTATAGTCTAGTCTATAGTCTAGTCTATAGTCTAGTCTATAGTCTAGTCTATAGTCAAGTCTATAGTCAAATCTATAGTCTAGTCTATAGTCTAGTCTATAGTCTAGTCTATAGTCTAGTCTATAGTCTATAGTCTAGTCTGTAGTCTAGTCTATAGTCTAGTCTATATTCTAGTCTATAGTGTAGTTTATAGTCTATAGTCACGAAGAAGATGACTAAAGAATTAGAAAGTATTTATATGTACATTATTAATAAGACGTTATTAGATCACTTATATGTAATCAGGACGATATGTAGTAGTCACTGAAAACATTTCAATGAAATTTGATTTAATAGGTGAGTGGGTACAACTGAAAGTCATTACCGAGTTTTTGCTGGGTAGTTTTGTAATACTTTAATCCTCGTAAAAAATAAAAAAACCCATCTCTGCAATTTCACTATTTATTTACCCCGTTTTCTCTCTTCTAAACGCAGATAAATTTATCAGCCAAAAACAAAAAATTAAGATAACAGAAACAATAACTCTGTGTAAATTATAACGGTAAATATTGACATCAAAAGAATAGGAATAAAGAATAAAATGTTGTCTACTCTATCTTACTCTCTCCCCCACAAGAGATGAACAAATAAGTCAGTTTGATACATTTTGTATATGAAACGCTTGCAAAAATACACAGCAAAAAATATAATAAAAATTCCAAACTAATCGTTGTGACAAAGTGTAAAAAATTTGTTATTTATACATTTTTTCTATTATAATTTCAAAAGTTTTCTTTTCGTACAATGACCACATTTTAAACATGCAAAATAATTATTTAAATATTTTTCTCTCTATCGTCTTCCATTGTTAACAACAAACGCTTTCATTGTTTTTTGTTTTTGTTTATTTTTTTGCAGAAAATTAGCGGACGCAGCATAAAAACTCGAATAAAAAACCTCACTTAAACAGCAAAAGAAACGGTGAAGAAAAGAAACTGAAGAAGAAAAAAAAAAAGTAAAATCGCAAAATTTGCAAAAACGGTACCAAAATTAAATTACCACTTAAATACTCGTGGCAGAGTAGACAGCGAACAAACAAAAATTTCGGCTCAAAAGAAATGCTAATAAATTTATATTCAAGAAAAGAAAACTTCAATTTTTGAAAAAAGGAAAAGCAACAGAACAAAAAAGGTCATTAGAAATATGAACACCTCTCAGGGTTCAACTGCAACGTCGTCTGGTACGACGACTACGACGACAACATCACAACAATCTCTGACGAACGGTGGTACTAGTGGTACCACAAGCGCAGGCGGCAATAATGAACGCAAACGTCTCTTTATTACACACGTCGACTCTCTGGGACCATACCTCAAGATCAGTGGTCACCTTAATCCCGATGCTATGGGTGTAGTGCGTAGCCAAGTTCAAAAAATCTTAACCACATGCTATACGATTGATTCATCATGGCCAGTAGCACGTCAGCTGGCTCTACTGTTACCCGGTGCCATGTGTCTATACAAACGCATCAATGGTGCTGCTCCGGCAGATTTTGAATTTGTTCGATCACGCATTATAAAAGTTATTGCCGCCCCATCCAGTGCTCCCCCCACGACAACGCCAAAAGTAGAAATCGAAATCATAGATTATGGTCATGTTGCAACCGTGGCCAGTGTTGAGGTAAGTTGATTTTTATATTTATTTATTTATTTTTAATTTTTGCTATAGAAATTGTTAAAATATTTTATTTTATATACATATACTTACGTTTAATGGATGATGAGCTTCATTGATTACGGACTGTTAATTAATATGCTGATCGTGTAGTTTTTCTGTATTTCTTCTCCATACTAACTCATATTACTTTAGTGCCACCGCCACCGCCCGTCTATTCGTACTTGATTTTCAAATATTAATTGCATTTATTTGTGTTTTATTTATTTAAAATGAACTTTCATAACTTTAAGATTACTCATTATTAAGTACATAAAAATATGAATGACCATTAATGGAGGCAATTTATTAAGGCATTTTTAAATTTATAGTTTACAAAAAGTACAAAATTAAGCAATCAAGACTGAAATAGTACTAATAATTATTTTGTAAAATGTATGTATATGTTTAGGTTTTTTAATACGCATTTGAACATAGTCCATGGGGATAATACCAAGGTTAACTGAAAATTGAAATGAAAAAAATCTAATTGCATTGAAAGTTTTCGGAATTTCTTTTCTTTATGATATTTAAAAGGAAACAATCATTGTATAATTCATGTCTCAGATTTTTTATACAAAATTCATGTTTTAGCTGAAAGTGAATAGAGTAGACTATACTAAAATAAACTATAGCTACAGTATAATAGGAGCTAGATCAAACTATAGACTAGCGCATAGAAGAGACAATGGAATATAAAATAGACCGTTGAATAAACTATAGATTATATTATAGACTAGACTATAGACTAGTCTATAGACTAGTCTATAGACTAGTCTATAGACTAGACTACAAACAAGACTACAGACAAGAATACAGACTAGACTAAAGACTAGACTATAGACTAGTCTATAGACTAGACTATAGACGAGACTATACTATAGACTAGACTACAGACGAGACTATAGATTAGACCATAGACTAGACTATAGATTAGACTATAGACTAGACTATAGACTAGACTATAGACTAGACTATAGACTAGACTATAGACTAGACTAGACTAGACTAGAATAGACTAGACTATAGACTAGACTATAGACTAGACTATAGACTAGACTATAGACTAGACTATAGACTAGACTATAGACTAGACTATAGACTAGACTATAGACGATACTATAGACGATACTATAGACGATACTATAGACGATACTATAGACTAGATACTATAGACTAGACTATAGACGATACTATAGACTAGACTATAGACTAGACTAGTCTATAGACTAGACTATAGACTAGACTATAGACTAGACTATAGACTAGTCTATAGACTAGACTGACTAGACTATAGACTAGACTAGACTAGACTATAGACTAGACTATAGACTAGACTATAGACTAGACTATAGACTAGACTATAGACTAGACTATAGACTAGACTATAGACTAGACTATAGACTAGACTATAGACTAGACTATAGACTAGACTATAGACTAGACTATAGACTAGACTATAGACTAGACTATAGACTAGACTATAGACTAGACTATAGACTAGACTATAGACTATAGACTAGACTATAGACTAGACTATAGACTAGACTATAGACTAGACTATAGACTAGACTATAGACTAGACTATAGACTAGACTATAGACTAGACGTATACTAGACTATAGAACTAGACTATAGACTAGACTATAGACTAGACTATAGACGAGACCTATAGACTAGACTATAGACTAGACTATAGACTAGACTATAGACTAGACTATAGACTAGACTATAGACTAGACTATAGACTAGACTATAGACTAGACCTATAGACTAGACTATAGACTAGACTATAGACTAGACTATAGACTAGACTATAGACTAGACTATAGACTAGACTATAGACTAGACTATAGACTAGACTATAGACTAGACTATAGACTAGACTATAGACTAGACTATAGACTAGACTATAGACTAGACTATAGACTAGACTATAGACTAGACTATAGACTAGACTATAGACTAGACTATAGACTAGACTATAGACTAGACTATAGACTAGACTAGACTATAGACTAGACTATAGACTAGACTATAGACTAGACTATAGAGCTAGACTATAGACTAGACTATAGACTAGACTATAGACTAGACTATAGAGTAGACTATAGACTAGACTATAGACTAGACTATAGACTAGACTATAGACTAGACTATAGACTAGACTATAGACTAGACTATAGACTAGACTATAGACTAGACTATAGACTAGACTATAGACTAGACTATAGACTAGACTATAGACTAGACTATAGACTAGACTATAGACTAGACTATAGACTAGACTATAGACTAGACTATAGACTAGACTATAGACTGACTATAGACTAGACTATAGACTAACTCTAGACTATAGACTAGACTAGACTAGACTATAGACTAGACTATAGACTAGACTATAGACTAGACTATAGACTAGACTATAGACTAGACTATAGACTAGACTATAGACTAGACTATAGACTAGACTATAGACTAGACTATAGACTAGACTATAGACTAGACTATAGACTAGACTATAGACTAGACTATAGACTAGACTATAGACTAGACTATAGACTAGACTATAGACTAGACTATAGACTAGACTATAGACTAGACTATAGACTAGACTATAGACTAGACTATAGACTAGACTATAGACTAGACTATAGACTAGACTATAGACTAGACTATAGACTAGACTATAGACTAGACTATAGACTATACTATAGACTAGACTATAGACTAGACTATAGACTAGACTATAGACTAGACTATAGACTAGACTATAGACTAGACTATAGACTAGACTATAGACTAGACTATAGACTAGACTATAGACTAGACTATAGACTAGACTGTAGACTAGACTATAGACTAGACTATAGACTAGACTATAGACTAGACTATAGACTAGACTATAGACTACACTATAGACTAGACTATAGACTAGACTAGACTACAGATTAGACTATAGACTAGACTGTAGACTATATAGTCTATATTATAGACTAGACTGTAGACTATATTATAGACTAAAAAATTTTGATTTTTTTCAAATCAAAAATTCTTACGACTTTTATCTTACATTACAGTTACTATTTCCACAAAATCCTGAACAATTGGTAAATATCCCAACTATGTGCTCTCAATATATAGTTTTGGGTATTTGTGAAGATTGGAAAAAATCTCAACTCGATGAAATTTTACGAATGATAGCACATCATTCTGTAGAGATTTCCATTATAAAGGAAGTAAGTATTTAGAAATATACCACAAAAACACACATAAAGAATATGTGATGATGCTATTAAAGCTCAACTAATTAAAAATGTTTTCTTTTTGCTTTCTTCTACTCTTTCTACTTAGTTTAATCAATTTAAATTTATAACAATGAAATGGAAAGAATTTAATATTGCTGAATTTCTGATACATCAGAAGAAAATGGGTGCACCCATAGCAAATGATTTGTTATTTGAAAAATTTTCTAAAATACTCAAACAACAACAACAGCAGCAACAACAAGCTGTATTAAATAATAACAATATGCCAACTCCCAATATGAATAATAATCAAAATAATAATAACAACAACAATAATTACTATAATAAAAATGCACCACAACAGTCATCTTCATCATCGACATCTTCCGGCATCAATACAAATTCTAATAATAATGTTGTGGCAGTAGCACAAGCAGCAGCCAAAGCTGTTTCTGCTGTTTCAATGACTGCTCCGCCACATCAAACAATCACAGCTACAACAACAGGTGCTACAAATAATCAATTGCGTGAACAAATGGCTGCTAGACGTTCTTTATCAGCACGTTTGCAACAATTGCAACATCCACAGTTACATCAACAACTGCATATGCGTCCAAATGTAGGGCATATGGCTTCAGCGGGTCAAAGTGGTGGTCATCACATGATAATTGTAAGTTGTTTTTTTCTTTTTCATATTTATGTATTTTTCTTTCTTTAAAAATACTTTTTATTGAATTTTTCTATATTTCAGGGGTGGGGAAGTAAAATTAGACCAGACTATAGACTAGACTATAGACACTATAGACTAGAATATAGACACTATAGACTAGACTAGACTATAGACTAGACTATAGACTAGACTATAGACTAGACTATAGACTAGACTATAGACTAGACTATAGACTAGACTATAGACTAGACTATAGACTAGACTATAGACTAGACTATAGACTAGACTATAGACTAGACTATAGACTAGACTATAGACTAGACTATAGACTAGACTATAGACTAGACTATAGACTAGACTATAGACTAGACTATAGACTAGACTATAGACTAGACTATAGACTAGACTATAGACTAGACTATAGACTAGACTATAGACTAGACTATAGACTAGACTATAGACTAGACTATAGACTAGACTATAGACTAGACTATAGACTAGACTATAGACTAGACTATAGACTAGACTATAGACTAGACTATAGACTAGACTATAGACTAGACTATAGACTAGACTATAGACTAGACTATAGACTAGACTATAGACTAGACTATAGACTAGACTATAGACTAGACTATAGACTAGACTATAGACTAGACTATAGACTAGACTATAGACTAGACTATAGACTAGACTATAGACTAGACTATAGACTAGACTATAGACTAGACTATAGACTAGACTATAGACTAGACTATAGACTATAGACTAGACTATAGACTAGACTATAGACTAGACTATAGACTAGACTATAGACTAGACTATAGACTAGACTATAGACTAGACTATAGACTAGACTATAGACTAGACTATAGACTAGACTATAGACTAGACTATAGACTAGACTATAGACTAGACTATAGACTAGACTATAGACTAGACTATAGACTAGACTATAGACTAGACTATAGACTAGACTATAGACTAGACTATAGACTAGACTATAGACTAGACTATAGACTAGACTATAGACTAGACTATAGACTAGACTATAGACTAGACTATAGACTGGACTATAGACTAGACTATAGACTAGACTATAGACTAGACTATAGACTATAGACTAGACTATAGACTATAGACTAGACTATAAACTATAGACTAGACTATAGACTATAGACTAGACTATAGACTAGACTATAAACTATAGACTAGACTATAAACTATAGACTAGACTATAGACTAGACTATAGACTAGACTATAGACTAGACTATAGACTAGACTATAGACTAGACTATAGACTAGACTATAGACTAGACTATAGACTAGACTATAGACTAGACTATAGACTAGACTATAGACTAGACTATAGACTACTATAGACTAGACTATAGACTAGACTATAGACTAGACTATAGACTAGACTATAGACTAGACTATAGACTAGACTATAGACTAGACTATAGACTAGACTATAGACTAGACTATAGACTAGACTATAGACTAGACTATAGACTAGACTATAGACTAGACTATAGACTAGACTATAGACTAGACTATAGACTAGACTATAGACTAGACTATAGACTAGACTATAGACTAGACTATAGACTAGACTATAGACTAGACTATAGACTAGACTATAGACTAGACTATAGACTAGACTATAGACTAGACTATAGACTAGACTATAGACTAGACTATAGACTAGACTATAGACTAGACTATAGACTAGACTATAGACTAGACTATAGACTAGACTATAGACTAGACTATAGACTAGACTATAGACTATAGACTAGACTATAGACTAGACTATAGACTAGACTATAGACTAGACTATAGACTAGACTATAGACTAGACTATAGACTAGACTATAGACTAGACTATAGACTAGACTATAGACTAGACTATAGACTAGACTATAGACTAGACTATAGACTAGACTATAGACTAGACTATAGACTAGACTATAGACTAGACTATAGACTAGACTATAGACTAGACTATAGACTAGACTATAGACTAGACTATAGACTAGACTATAGACTAGACTATAGACTAGACTATAGACTAGACTATAGACTAGACTATAGACTAGACTATAGACTAGACTATAGACTAGACTATAGACTAGACCTATAGACTAGACTATAGACTAGACATAGACTAGACTATAGACTAGACTATAGTACTAGACTATAGACTATAGACTATAGACTAGACTCTAGACTAGACTATAGACTAGACTATAGACTAGACTATAGACTAGACTATAGACTAGACTATAGGACTAGACTATAGACTAGACTATAGACTAGACTATAGACTAGACTATAGACTAGACTATAGACTAGACTATAGACTAGACTATAGACTAGACTATAGACTAGACTATAGACTTAGACTATAGACTAGACTATAGACTAGACTATAGACTAGACTATAGACTAGACTATAGACTAGACTATAGACTAGACTATAGACTAGACTATAGACTAGACTATAGACTCTGACTATAGACTAGACTATAGACTAGACTATAGACTAGACTATAGACTAGACTATAGGACTAGACTATAGACATAGGACTATAGACTAGACTAGATAGACTATAGACTAGACTAGAACTAGACTATAGACTAGACTATAGACTAGACTATAGACTAGACTATAGACTAGACTATAGACTAGACTATAGGACTAGACTATAGACTAGACTATAGACTAGACTATAGACTAGACTATAGACTAGACTATAGACTAGACTATAGACTAGACTATAGACTAGACTATAGACTAGACTATAGACTGGACTATGGACTGGACTATAGACTGGACTATAGACTAGACTATAGACTGCACTATAGACTAGACTATAGACTGTGCATTAGATTGTATTCGAGACTGTAGTCTAGATTGTAGTCTTAATCCACAGATTATAATTATATTATCATCTAAATTAAATTTGTATTATCTTACTGATTTTTCTTAAATTATTTTCAATTTCTTCTTACAGACTGCACCTGTTCAGCCACGTATGCCCCAGTCAATTGGCAATTTAAGATCAATGATGCAAGGTTAATATTCTGTTTAAATATTTTTAATGTTTTTTTTTACTTCAGGGTAATAACGAGTTTTTCTTTCTTTTTCATTTTCCTTCTTATGAAGGTATTCATTTACAAAATAATCGCATTCCCTATACTGGTCTCCACTATCAACCACAACCACAACAACATCCACATCACCCGCATCATCACCATCATCAACAACCACCTCCGCCATTACCCACTGCCGCTGGCATGTCGGCAACAGCAGGTTCCTATAATGGTTTACCCGGTGTCATGCCTTCAACAGTGCCACATTTTAATAATTTCAATCCCCGCTATCAAAGACCACCTCCACCTACACAATTGAGTGCCATCAATATGCCACAACCACAAATGCCACTCTCACCACCCAGACGCACTACGCCAGCCACTTTTAAATCTAATACTCTGACCGTGGGTCAAGTATACGATGTGAGTGTGAGTTTTGTAGAGAATGGTCCATTTTTATTTTCCGTCCAGCTGGTATCGCATCAAGATGACCTAACCGATATGATGAATCAAATTGAAAAGGTGCATTTGAAACAGTTTAGTGAGAAACCTTTATTGGGAACAGCTTGTATAGCACGTTATAGTGAAGACGGTCAACTCTATAGAGCTCTCATAACCGGTGTACAACCTACAGCTTGTAAAGTGGCCTACATAGATTATGGCAATGCTGAGTTGGTACATTTTAGAGATTTGTATGAAATACCAGATGAATTTCTTAAATTTAAAGCCTTTGCCTTACGTTTCACTCTATCCGGTCACAAGGAATTGGAACCCATTGATGATAGTTTGAAAAAGGCTTTCAAGGACTTGGTTATTTATAAGAATTGTAAACTAAAAGTTATGCCTTTAGAGGGACCACCTCTGGTTCAATATTGTGAGTTGTATCTGCAGGAGAAGAACATTTTGCATGTTTTAAAACAAATACAAAAAACACGTTTGGTTTATGCTAAAAATGAACCTTTGCGTAATAACGATATAGTGGAGATACGTTATATTGATTCACCTAAAAATTTCTATGTCCAAAAGGTCGATAATATTCCCGCCTTTGAGAAACTTATGGACGATATGTTTTTGTATTATAACAAAAATCAAAATGTACCCAATCACTTGGCTTTGGGTGCACCCTGTATTGTTAAATACGATAATGAGTGGTATAGAGCAGAGGTTATGCGTGCCGATTCCACAGCCATTATAGTCAGACATGTAGATTTTGGCTATGAACAAAAGGTAACGAAAAATCTACTCAGTACCATAGCGGAGAAACATTTGAAATTGCCTCGTCAAGCGGTACAATGCTGCCTAAAGGGTTTCGAAAACAATGAACTGAGTAAGGATTTAGCTACCACACAATTTGAAATGTTGGCCGAGGAGTCGAATCGTCAAAGAAGATCCTTTACCGTTAAAGTATTTCGCATACAGCCCGATGGTGTTAATCTAGTAAATCTATGTACCAAAGATCTCAATGTCATGAAGAAATTATACAAATTGTCTATGCCTTTCGAACAATATTTAACATTGGAAAAGGAAGACTTTAATTTGCATGCAGGTGCTGGTCATCATGGTCAAAATGGTCATCATAAAACACATTCAGAAAATGGCAATAAAACACCTTCTATAGCCTCTTCCACGGATGTGGCCTCTATGCATTCAAGTAAAAAAGGTCACATACTCAATTCGACCACATTGCAAAGTGAAGAACAACGTATGCAACAAAAACAGCAACAGTTGCAACAACAGCCACAGCAAAGACAACATAATCGCAATAACAATGTTAATAATCAAAGTTATGCAACTTCGCCAACCACCACAGAATGGGACAAACAAAGCTCAAATAGTTCCTTGATTACCGAGAATAGAGATTCACGTTCTAGTTCAAGTGAATTTAAACAGCAGCAAGGACAACAGGGACAACGCAGACAAAACTATTATAAAAATTATCCCTCAAATAGACAGCAACAACAACAGCATCAGCAGCAATATATAACAAGTTCCAATAATTCAGTAGCCAGTGATAAACGCAGTACTACCAGTAGTTATAATAATCAAAGACCTTCATCGGTTACAAACTCTAATACACCACCCAGATTCCAAAAACAACAGCAAAATAAACAAAATTATCTACAACAACAGAATTCTCCACGCCAGCATAGACAACAGCAGCAGCAACAACAGCAGCAGCGACCACAAAATGCTCCACAAGGTTTTTCACAACAACCCAAACACAAAGATAACCAATTAAATAACACCAATAATAGCAACAAGTCTTCCTCCTCAGTTAATACTGAAACTTCCAAAAAATCACAAGAACAAATTAACAAAAACAACACGGATAATACTTCAACTAACAGCAATCAGCAGCAACAGGCCAAAGATAAACCCCCCACTACCTATACATTTGTACCACTCAACAAAGCCTTTCCAGTTAAAGCCATTGAAACACCTTGTCGTGAGGAAGTTATTATATCCTGGTGGATTTCTCCACATCAATTTTATACTCAATTAAAATCACGTTCCGCAGAATTTGAACGTTTCATGAAAGATATACAACAATTCTATCATAAATTACCGCTACAACAGCTACAATTGAAGGTGGGTTCGTATGTAATGGCACGTCAACGTAAAGATAACATTATCTATCGTGCTCGCATTATGGCCTGCAATCAAATGTTGCGCAAATATAAAGTACATTTTGTAGATTTTGGTAATCAATATACGGTAACCTCAGAGGATATTTGGCAAGTTGAAAAACGTTTTGCCGATTTTCCCATTATGGCCTATTTGTGTGGTTTCGATGGCATTGTCTCCAACTATGATCATCTCTATATCATTGATCGCATGGATAAGTATTTGCCACAGGGTGTAACATTACAATGTGAATACATTGAAAAGAATAATCATGATTTGTATTATGTCAATGTAAAGGTGAATAAGGTATCGCTGAAACAAACTCTTTGTACTGAAGGTTTAATTACCGAAATATGTCCTGGTAAGTGTTAAGATTGTTTCCTTTATTAATTTCCCATTTTTTTATTGTATGTTTTACATGTTCATTTCAGAACTCCGTTTGGATTTACTGGCCGGCCAACAAATACGTGCCAAAATATCTTCCATTAATAATATGTTAAATTTCAAAATTCAATTACCATTTTATGGCTGTGAAAATATCACTAACATTGAAATGTTATGTTCTTACGATGATGTACGTTTTGTTAAATCTAATCAGGATATAGCCCGCAAGTTTAAACAGTTCTATGATGGCAAATCATGTGTTCTCAATATCAAGGATGTTAACGATAATAAAGTGTAAGTAGTTTTTGTTTTTGGTTTATAATTGGTCAAGTTTATCAAAGATATAGTTAAATGTCCCATCTATTCTATAATTTTTTAATGATTTTCAAGATTACAATGTTCTAAAAGTATCGGATGTTTTAAGAAATTCTAATTGAAATGTATCTGAGAAACGTGTATCAACAAATTGACATAGACATGTAGAGTCCAGGAACCATTGTTTATTATATCTTTCTTTGTTGAGTAATTCATTGGTTGTTTCTTTTTTGCACACGTTTATCAATTACTGCCCAAGATTTGTTGGAACTTGATTAATATGATCTCTACTTTTCAACTACCAATGCTACTGCTAGCCTGTTCAACAACTTCTTCACTGTCATCAGTAGTAGAATCACCATTCACTAATGTCCCATCCATTCCACCGTTTTTAATGATTTGTTAGATTACCTGTATGATATTCTTTTCCTGATAGAATACTCTTACAATGTTTAAAGTGTCGGATGTTTTTAGAAATTCTAATTTGAATGTCTCTGAGAAAAAAGTATCAAGAAATTGTGAAAAATTTTGAGTCACTTCTTGTGTATCCAAGTAACATTATTTACTATGTCTTTCCGTTTTAAGTAGTTTAGGGCTACAATGTCGGAACGATAGTAGGCCAGATCTTCGGGAAATTGGAAAGCACATATGACACACACTTGTGAAGTCAGTGTATACAGCAAATTCTGTCTCCGCATCTAGTAAAACATCGGTGATTTGTTCTAGTTGAGAAACGTCTTTGGTTAATTGTACATAGAAAGAGGTGGGAGAATTTACATGTATGATACTACAATCATAAAGAGTAGGTAAAGGAGAGTATACTTCTTCTATAGCAGTATTAGATTCCACGGCTTATTCTAGTTCCTCGGCCAAGTCCTAATGCTTTTGACTTGCAGCTTGACAATGTGTACACGGGTTTCCTCATTCACTTCATCCTGTTCAATTTCGGAAATTTCACCGTAATGTGTTGCCAACAAAGCAGCAAAACGTTCTTCTAGTACTGAGTCACTCACCCTGGAAGGTATTGCATGTAGACGACATTTTAGAGTTATGGCTGATATCGATTTTAGATCTTCGGGTAGTTCACGTATTTTTTGGGTCGTTAGGCTTTCTCACCCGCCAAAACACCTTCTATACGTCCTCTATAGTAACAGTCATCTTCGGCTGAATAACAGCAGCACATTCTGCCCACTTCTGTTTGTTGCAGTTTCTCTAGGTTTTCATTGACTGCTGGCAAGTTGAGTAGCGCCTTCTTTACAGTTTCCATATTATCTGAATTATATTTCAATTGTATGTTGAATTGAGCGGGCGAAATGGCATGAGAAATGACACAAGTTTTGGCTGCTTTTTCTAAATCCTCTTCAGGCAAAATGCCACTGCTAACTTGTGGAGGTATTGTCACCGTTTGGGTTTTATGATCCATGCCTAAAAGTTTATTAAGACTTTCACAGAGATTTTCCTCTGTATTCATGGCAAATGCTTTCACTATGGCCGGCTGCTTGTCAGTACCTTCATTAATAATATTGATTTTGACCAGACTCTCACATTTATCTATTAAGGTATTGAAAGACTCTGTGGCAATTGGACTAAATTGCGAATATTTAAGGGCATTTTCCAATTGACATTTCTTAGAGAATTCCTTTAGTTCAACTAGATCTTGCAAAGTCTTAAGCTCTGTGGTAACAGCTTCATTGTTAAAGTCTACAAAAAGAACTAGGTATTCATTATTACCCAATATTTCCAATATTTTAGCTCTGTATAGTTTGGAATCTTCAGGATAGAGGGCAGCACACAACTGCAACATGCAGTGATTCTCTAACTTCTCCATGACCAATGTATTGCGAGATTGTGTGATATCTTCTAGACGTATAGTATAGAGTACTGGACTCATAAACGGAGATGTGCAGAGTCGAGTTGTTAAAACGGATATTCATTTCGTCACAGAGTTCATATAAAGGATTTCTTTTCGCACAAATCTTCGAGATCATCATTGATAATGTGACCATCAATTAGTAGATGGACATGTCGTTGTCGATGTTGAGATGGTTCACGCAATTCTATACTAAATATAGTCTCTCTAGTATTAGGAATTTCTATGAATTACTGTTCAGCTGCATCAGACCAGCAGGTGCAACTGTCAGGCATCTCTAAAACACATTTCATTAAGAGAGAAGGTAATTGTGCTGTTTTTCACGACACTCAGGACTAATGCTGGTGTTACCATAGTCTATGAACAAAACCTCGTAACACTCGCCTACTTGTTACAAAAACTTGGCTCTGTATCATGTTGGACTTTTACTAAATTTTCCAGTTTCTTAAACTTCTCATAGTTTGCTAAACAAATGTCCATTTCCTATTGAATATGTTACTGTTATTGCATTTTAAATATTTTTCATTTGAATGAAGTTATTTATGTCGTTAAATATTCTCCCTCCCTCTTATAATTGCAGTCTTTTATTGCGTCCTCTAATGCCGTTGCTTAAAGAAGACATACCCTGGTATATCTGTACACCACCCATTCTCTTGGAAAGCTTCAATGTGCGTATTGTTTATGTGCCATCACCTTATCGTTTGTATGGACAAATTGTGGCCACTGAAATGGAAATGGCACAACTATTGGATGACATGTTTAATTACTATGAAAATGAAGGTAAGTTCTTACTACTAAAACACTAGATATTTTAAAACTTAATACTTTAAACCCTATAGGTACTCTGCTTGAAACATACGATTTGGAGCAAATATGTGCCGCTAAAGGCAGTGATGGCAATTGGTATAGAGCACGCATACAAAGTAATCAAAATGCCCAGGGAGCTTTTGAAGTTAACTTTATAGATTATGGCAATACAGAACCGGTAGAGAAGCAGCTTTTAAAGAAATTAGAAGAAAAATTCTATTTGAATAAGAGTGCTTATGCTATGGAAATAAATCTGCCCCTGAAAACATTGGCAGCCGATATGCAACAGAAACAAAAGGGCAAGAAAGCTGCAGGATCCACCGCCGCATCCAATGAAACCGATATAGCGGTCATTAAATCATTGACCAGCTTAACTTTGGATAAGGAAATCACTGTTAAGTGTCTGGAAGTTAAGAATAATCATTTAATTGCCGATCTCTTAATGCCGGATGGCAAAAATATGATCGATTTGCTTAAGGAACAAAAGCTAATTAAATCACGCGATTTGGAATATATGCGCAAATTATTGGAGAAAGAAAAACCCAATGTTTTGGAATATATAGAATGTGTTGATTTAACCTTGGAAGATGAGGATGAGGGTGGCGAAGAGAAAACGAAAACGGGCAATAGAAGTAAACCATCAACGCCCAAGAAAAAGAAAGCCAATAACAAAGAAGTTGAAGCAGAGAAAAAGACTGCAGCCGTCAGTCAAGAAGAAAAGAAAGTGCTTAAGCCAGAGGAACCGCAAGAAAAACCTAAAGTGGCAGAAGTTAAAAAAGCTGCTGAATTTGTGCCCGAGAAACCCAAAGAAACACCAAAAGTTGAGGAACCCAAAGCCAAAATACAAGAAGTTATTGTGGAGCCAGTGCCAGAGCCTGAAGCAGAGCCGGAACCAGAACCTGTTGTCAATCCTTATGCTGATATGGAACATGCCATTTTAGCTCACTGTGATAATCCGGCACAATTCTTTATACATCCCATGGACAAGGTTAAAGATCTACAGCGTTTGCAGGAGAACATACAAATTGTGGCCAGTTCATTGCCACCTTTAATGCGCATAATCAACGGTGCCTACTGTATATCCATGTACTCGGTGGACAAACAATGGTATCGTGCTAAAATCTTAGATGCTGAATTAATGGTTTTGCAATTTATTGATTTTGGCAACACTGATTGTGTAAACGATACCACTGACTTAAAGGAAATGATTGTTTTCCCTGATGTTGAACCTTTATGCATACCCTGTGCACTACCCATACGACCCAATGGTACTATCGACTGGCAGGATGCAGCCAATGCTATATTCAACGATTCCTATAATAAGGTTTTGGACTATGAGTTCATTACCCAGGGAGAACAATTCAAAAAGAGTTATGTTAATCTGTACATAGAGGGTGTTAATGTTATGGAGAAATTAATAAAGGATGGCTATGCCAAACCTTTGGAAATAGTAGATTCAGGAGAGAATTGTTATATATCACATGTCAATGGTATTTCCGACTTCTATATACAATACGAAAAAGATTCTAAAGGCTTGGAACTAATCGAAATCTATTTAGCCGACTATGAGAAACTTAAGAAATTGGAAAAATTTGAAAAACACAAAATTGTGGCCGCCCTATTTCCCGACGATGAAATGTGGTACAGAGCCAAGTTGTTGAAACAAGTTGGCGAGGGTTATGAGGTTTTATTCATAGACTATGGTAACACCAGCATTAGTCCGGAGTGTCGTGAGATTTCCCAAGAAATAGCAGAATTACCTCCACTCTCAAAGAAATGTGCTTTAGAGGTGCCTGCCAGCTGCACCTGCTGGTCTGATGCAGCTGAACAGAAATTTATGGAAATTGCTGATACTGGTGAGACTATATTCAGTGTAGAATTACGTGAGCCATCGCAACATCATGCTGTTGTTCATCTACTAATCGATGGTCATAATATCAATGATGATCTCGAGGAGTTGTGCGAAAAGAAACCTTTACCCGAACCCTGTAACGAAATGAATACCAGTTTTAACAACTCGACTCTTCACACCTCTGTTTATGAGTCCGGCACTTTATACGAAGCGGTTATATCACATGCCAATTCACCTTGTGGTTTTTATATACAATTTACCAAGGATACTATACGTCTAGAAGATATGACACAATCTCTTAATACTTTGGCCATGGAGAAGTTAGAGAATCCCTGCAAGTTGCAGTTATGTGCTGCTCTCTATCCTGAAGATTCCAAACTATACAGAGCTAAAATATTGGAAATATTGGGCAATAATGAATACCGAGTTCTTTTTGTAGATTTTGGTAATGAAGCTGTTACCACAGAGCTAAAGACTTTACCCCAAGATCTAGTGGAACTAAAGGAATTCTCGAAGAAATGTCAATTGGAGAATGCCCTTAAATATTCGCAATTTGGTCCAATTGCCACAGAGTCTTTCAATACCTTAATAGATCAATGTGAGGGTCTGGTCAAAATTGATATTATTAATGAAGGTACTGACAAGCAGCCGGCCATAGTGAAAGCATTTGCCATGAATACTGAGGAAAATCTCTGTGAAAGTCTTAATAAACTATTAGGCATGGATCATAAAACCCAAACGGTGACAATACCTCCACAAGTTAGCAGTGGCATATTGCCTGAAGAGGATTTAGAAAAAGCAGCCAAAACTTGTGTCATTTCTCATGCCATTTCGCCCTCGCAATTCTACATACAATTGAAATCTAATTCGGGTAAAATGGAAACTGTAAAGAAGGCTTTACTCAACTTGCCAGCAGTCAATGAAAACCAAGAGAAACTGCAACAAACTGAAGTGGGCAGGGTGTGTTGTGCTTATTCAGCCGAAGATGACTGTTACTATAGAGGACGTATAGAAGGTGTTTTGGCGGGTGAGAAAGGCTACGAAATATTCTTATTAGATTATGGCAATACCATAACGACCCAAGAAATACGTGAACTACCCGAAGAACTAAGATCTATACCAGCCATAGCTCTAAAATGTCGTCTAAATTCAATACCTTCTGGGGTAAGTGACTCAGTACTAGAAGAGCGTTTTGCTGCTTTGCTGGAAACACATTTCGGTGAAATTTACGAAATTGAACAGGATGAAGTGGATGAAGAAACTCGTATACACACTGTCAAGCTGCAAGTCAATTACAAGGACTTGGCCGAGGAACTAGAAAAAGCCGTGGAATCTAATACTGCTGTAGAAGAAGTATTCTCTCCTTTACCTACTCTTTATGATTGTAGTATCATACAAGTAAATTCTCCCACCTCTTTCTATGTACAATTAACCAAAGACGTTTCTCAACTAGAACACATCACCGATGTTTTACTAGATGCAGAAACAGAATTTCCTGTATTCACTGACTTACAAGTGGGTGCCATATGTGCTGCCCAATTTCCCGAAGATTTGGCCTACTATCGTGCCGAAATTGTAGCCCTGCTAGAGGACAACAAATGTGAAGTTCACTACATAGACTTTGGCAATAACTCAATAACCGATAAATTCTATAAACTACCCGAAGAACTACTTAAAATGGAAAGATATAGTAAACAATGTTCCTTGGACTCTACATGTCCACTGACACCCGAAGTTGTGCAACATTTTTCACAATTTGTTGATACACGTTTCTCAGAGACATTCCAATTAGAATTTCTAAAAACATCCGACACTTTGAACATTGTAAGAGTATTCTATCAGGAAAAGAATATCATACAGGAAATTTTACAAATCATTAAAAACGGTGGAGTGGATGGAGCATTATTGAATGGTGATGCTGCTATTGATGACAGTGAAGAAGTTGTGGAACAGTCTAGCAGTGGCATTGGTAGTTTAAATACTAACGAAGCTCAAACAAATGGTGAGCAGTAAGAGAAAAGAAACAACTATTTTTTAATTAACAAAAATTGAAGACCTGTAAAAAATACACATTAAAAAGATCTTCTAAAGACATTTAATAAGAAACGAAAATATGAAGATGACACAAAAATTCCTTTAACTCAAAAAGGTATTACGATAAACTAAAGAAATGTTGCTGTTAAACAACTAAAAATATGTATATGTATGTAAATGTTTAAAACAAATGTACTTTAATGTATTTGAACAAACAAACTTATGAATTAATGAATTGTGATTGAAGCTTTGAATGAAAAATGCTTCCAGAATATCATGAAAAAAAAACAAACAAACTAAACTATTTTAGTTTAAAGAATGAAAAACAATTTAATGAACACTGCAGCTGCTGTTCCAACGATTTAAATGAAAAATAATTTAAAACATTAAAAATGTTAAACAAACAAATATTAACATTGTTAAAGACGAATACGAAGTAAGAGAATTCCCCCCAATAAATGGACAAGAGTAATAACTGAAGAAAATGTCGGAGAATAAACATAATAAATCAAATAATTAAATAGTATTTGATAAAATTATCTCACAATTATGAATATTAATTGAAAGACATTTATATCGGACCATATATTATTACACTTCTATAAAAGGTATGTACAAATTATATAATTTTACTTTAATTTTATTTAAAACTGTGTGTGGAATATATTGTAAGTCGAGACAATTTTTATTAAAAAAATAACTAAGAATGTTTAGTCGGATATGACCGCTCAAATAATACTCTAACAGCAATTATGTTTTCATTTAAAACGTTATTTTTTTATAATAAAGCATTATAATGAAGCATAGTGGCAGATTGCAAAAGACCTCTAAAAGGGTTATTTTAAACACTACACTACTACACTATCAGGCCTGGTTCAGTTCTAGTTCAATTCTAGTTCAGTTCTAGTTCAGTTCTAGTTCAGTTCTAGTTCAGTTCTAGTTCAGTTCTAGTTCAGTTCAGTTCTAGTTCAGTTCTAGTTCAGTTCTAGTTCAGTTCTAGTTCAGTTCTAGTTCAGTTCTAGTTCAGTTCTAGTTCAGTTCTAGTTCAGTTCTAGTTCAGTTCTAGTTCAGTTCTAGTTCAGTTCTAGTTCAGTTCTAGTTCAGTTCTAGTTCAGTTCTAGTTCAGTTCTAGTTCAGTTCTAGTTCAGTTCTAGTTCAGTTCTAGTTCAGTTCTAGTTCAGTTCTAGTTCAGTTCTAGTTCAGTTCTAGTTCAGTTCTAGTTCAGTTCTAGTTCAGTTCTAGTTCAGTTCTAGTTCAGTTCTAGTTCAGTTCTAGTTCAGTTCTAGTTCAGTTCTAGTTCAGTTCTAGTTCAGTTCTAGTTCAGTTCTAGTTCAGTTCTAGTTCAGTTCTAGTTCAGTTCTAGTTCAGTTCTAGTTCAGTTCTAGTTCAGTTCTAGTTCAGTTAGTTCAGTTCTAGTTCAGTTCTAGTTTCAGTTCTAGTTCAGTTTCTAGTTCAGTTCTAGTTCAGTTCTAGTTCAGTTCTAGTTCAGTTCTAGTTCAGTTCTAGTTTCAGTTCTAGTTCAGTTCTAGTTCAGTTCTAGTTCAGTTCTAGTTCAGTTCTAGTTCAGTTCTAGTTCAGTTCTAGTTCAGTTCTAGTTCGTAGTTCAGTAGTTCAGTTCTAGTTCAGTTCTAGTTCAGTTTCTAGTTCAGTTCTAGTTCAGTTCTAGTTCAGTTTCTAGTTCAGTTCTAGTTCAGTTCTAGTTCAGTTCTAGTTCAGTTCTAGTTCAGTTCTAGTTCAGTTCTAGTTCAGTTCTAGTTCAGTTCTAGTTCAGTTCTAGTTCAGTTCTAGTTCAGTTCTAGTTCAGTTTCTAGTTCAGTTCTAGTTCAGTTCTAGTTCTAGTTCAGTTCTAGTTCAGTTCTAGTTCAGTTCTAGTTCAGATCTAGTTCAGTTCTAGTTCAGTTCTAGTTCAGTTCTAGTTCAGTTCTAGTTCAGTTCTAGTTCAGTTCTAGTTCAGTTCTAGTTCAGTTCTAGTTCAGTTCTAGTTCAGTTCTAATTCAGTTCTAGTTCAGTTTCTAGTTCAGTTTCTAGTTTAGTTCTAGTTCAGTTCTAGTTCAGTTCTAGTTCAGTTCTAGTTCAGTTCTAGTTCAGTTCTAGTTCAGTTCTAGTTCAGTTCTAGTTCAGTTCTAGTTCAGTTCTAGTTCAGTTCTAGTTCAGTTCTAGTTCAGTTCTAGTTCAGTTCTAGTTCAGTTCTAGTTCAGTTCTAGTTCAGTTCTAGTTCAGTTCTAGTTCAGTTCTAGTTCAGTTCTAGTTCAGTTCTAGTTCAGTTCTAGTTCAGTTCTAGTTCAGATCTAGTTCAGTTCTAGTTCAGTTTAGTTCAGTTCTAGTTCAGTTCTAGTTCAGTTCTAGTTCAGTTCTAGTTCAGTTCTAGTCTTTCTAGTTCAGTTCTAGTTCAGTTCAGTTTTAGTTCAGTTCTAGTTTTCTTTCCAGATCAGTTTCTGGTTTCAGTTCTAGTTCTGGTTTCAGTTCTAGTTCAGTTCTAGTTCAGATCTAGTTCAGTTCTAGTTCATTTCTAGTTCAGTTCCAGTCAGTTCTAGTTCAGTTCTGGTTCAGTTCTAGTTTCAGTTTTATTTCTGTTCTTGTTCATTTCAAGTTCAGTTCTAGTTCTGTTCTAGTTCACTTTCTAGTTCAGTTCTAGTTCAGTTCCTAGTTCAGTTCTAGTTCAGTTCTAGTCAGTTCTAGTTCAGTTCTAGTTCAGTTCTAGTTCCGTTCTAGTTCAGTTCTAGTTCAGTTCTAGTTCAGTTCTAGGTTCAGTTCTAGTTCAGTTCTAGTTCAGTTCAGTTTAGTTCAGTTCTAGTTCAGTTCTAGTTCAGTTCTAGTTCAGTTCTAGTTTAGTTCAGTTCTAGTTCAGTTCTAGTTCAGTTCTAGTTCAGTTCTAGTTCAGTTAGTTCAGTTCTAGTTCAGTTCTAGTTCAGTTCTAGTTCAGTTCTAGTTCAGTTCTAGTTCAGTTCTAGTTCAGTTCTAGTTCAGTTCTAGTTCAGTTCTAGTTCAGTTCTAGTTCAGTTCTAGTTCTAGTTTTATGCTAGTTTAGTATAAGTTCAGTTATAGTATTATTTTAAAATCAAATACTTTAAAATTTAAACAAATGAATGCCAAATTTCTGTTTTCGGGTGACGGGAACTAGTTAAAAATGTAAACCTAAACTAACATACAAAATCTACTAATCGGGACTTATATAATATCTAATAATTGACAGAACGCGACAAAAAACATTCCGAATTTATAGTTTCTCGAATGAGAAAACATTGGAATTCATTGCAAATATGTATATTTTGTCGATTTTAAAACCACTTTCGACTGCTATTGGATTCTTTGTCTATACCGCCTAATATTAGTTGCATAAGAGCTTTTTAAATCTGTTTTAGACAACTAGTTGAACTTTTTACTTACTTATACTTACTTATACTTACATGTAACTTTTTTTTTCAAATATTTATACATTTATATTCTACAAATATTTATTTAATAGATTGACTCAAACCAAACGAAATTTAAACAAAATAAACCTAACGTGTGCCAACATAAAAAGATGCGAAGAATGAGGAAGGACTTGCAAATAATAAATGGACTCAAACGGTAAAGGTATGCTTTACAAAACGACAAAGAAATCACAGAGTGTTTTCTCTCTCTTTTACTACAAACATACTTGGGAGTAAATAAAGGCATATTTATTTATTATACTGCCTACATTTAGGCTAAGAAATATAGATGAAAATATTTCAAACATGGAAAATTGAAAAGATAAATGAAATAAAATGAAAATAATAAAATTCTTGAATGTGATAAAATAAAATTGAAAGATTACTAAGAAACTTTTTATGTGTTTTTTGGAAAAAAAAAACTTTTTTAAAAAACGATATTTAAAAAGCCTGTTTAAAGCTTTCTAAAAAAAAAACTAGTTTTAAGATTTTTTATAAACCTAAAAAAAGCAAGCAGCTAATTTGAGAAAAAAATATGATTTTTATGGTAGTAAAACTACTGCTTTATGAAAAAAAGAATAAAAAAAAACGAAAAAAAATAAGATTGAATATTAAAATATTGAAAAAAAATTTAAAAGATTTTTAAAAAATTTCTTAAAGAAATGAAGTATTAATTTAATGAATTTCGAAATTACTTGTTTTTAACAAGATTTTTTTTTTAATTTTTTTAATATTAAAACTATTTTTATATAAACGAACGATTAATGATTTTGTTTGAAAAAAAATGTAAACGAAATTAAAAAAACAAACAAGTGCTCATTTATTTTTTAATAAAAAAAAAAAAAAATAAAAAAGTTATAAACTTAAATCTAACTGTAAAACCCAAACTAAATACATAAATAATACATTAATAACTATTGCTCATGGAGAGAGGGAGTGAAATAAATTATTTTGCAATATTTAAAAGGTTGAATTGTTTATATTATAAACATTTTTTATTATAATTATTTGTTTTCTTTTTATAAATATTTAACAATTTCAAGTTTAATTTTTGTTATAATGAATTTTGTTTTTTTTTTTTTAATTTTAACATAGATTTTTATTTCTTTTTATTAATATTAAACATATTTAAATGTGAATTATTTATTTAATTTCTTGTACTTTTAGTTAGTTGAATTTTTAAAAAAACACTTTTTTAAATTATTATTGTTGTAAAAAAAAAACAAACAAACCAACACCAGAAACAAAATATAGAAATACTAACTTAAACTAAACAGAAAATGAGGAAAAAAAAACAAACAAATCTACATAAAAACAAAATATATGTGTAACTAATGTCTTCTCTATATTATCCTTTATTTTTTGCATTAAATATCAAAACAGTAAAAAAAATTATTAAAACAAAATAAAACAATTAAAAAAAAAAATAAATATCATACAAATAAATTGTAAAAAAAAAACAGAAAAAAGCAATACAAAAAAAAAAACATAATAAAAAAACAACTTAAAAGCAATAAAAACATGTTTGTTTATTATTTCTAATGGATGGGAGGATGATCCGTAAGTTAACTGGAGTAGCGACCTTGTATTGTAATCCTTTGCGACGTGTGAAGTTGTTACAAAATCAGTTTCAAAATTTTTTTGAATTTCAAGCGAACTAGAACATAACAGGAAAAGAACTGTATATTTTGTCGATTCTAGTTCAGAACTGAACTAGAACTGAACTAGAACTGAACTAGAACTGAACTAGAACTGAACTAGAACTGAACTAGAACTGAACTAGAACTGAACTAGAACTGAACTAGAACTGAACTAGAACTGAACTAGAACTGAACTAGAACTGAACTAGAACTGAACTAGAACTGAACTAGAACTGAACTAGAACTGAACAAGAACTGAACTAGAACTGAATTAGAACTGAACTAGAATTGAACTAGAACTGAACTAGAACTGAACTAGAACTGAACTAGAACTGAACTAGAACTGAACTAGAACTGAACTAGAACTGAACTAGAACTGAACTAGAACTGAACTAGAACTGAACTAGAACTGAACTAGAACTGAACTAGAACTGAACTAGAACTGAACTAGAACTGAACTAGAACTGAACTAGAACTGAACTAGAACTGAACTAGAACTGAACTAGAACTGAACTAGAACTGAACTAGAACTGAACTAGAACTGAACTAGAACTGAACAAGAACTGAACTAGAACTGAACTAGACCTGAACTAGAACTGAACTAGAATTGAACTTGAACTGAACTAGGAAGTGAACTAGGACTGAACTAGACCTGAAATAGACCTGAAATAGAACTGAACTAGAACTGATACTAGAACTGAACTAGAACTGAACTAGAACTGAACTAGAACTGACTACTAGAACTGACTAGAAACTGAACTAGAACTGAACTAGAACTGACTAGAACTGAACTAGAACTGAACTAGAACTGAACTAGAACTGAACTAGAACTTAATGGAACTGAACTAGAACTGAACTAGAACTGAACTCGAACTGAACTCGAACTGAACTGAAACTGGACTAGATGTGAACTAGAACTGAACTAAAAACTGAACTAAAACTGAACTAGAACTGAACTAGCACTGAACTAGCACTAAACTAGAACTGAACTAGAACTGAACTAGAACTGAACTAGAACTGAACTAGAACTGAACTAGAACTGAAACTAGAACTGAACTAGAACTGAACTAGAACTGAACTAGAACTGAACTGAACTAGAACTGAACTGAACTGGAACTGAACTAGAACTAGAACTGAACTAGAACTAGAACTGAACTAGAACTAAACCAGAACTGAACTAGAACTGAACTAGAACTGAACTAGAAATGAACTAGAACTGAACTAGATCTGAACTAGAACTGAACTAGAACTGAACTAAAACTGAACTGAACTAGAACTGAACTAGAACTGAACTAGAACTGAACTAGAACTGAACTAGAACTGAACTAGAACTGAACTAGAACTGAACTAGAAATGACTAGAACTGAACTAGATCTGAACTAGAACTGAACTAGAACTGAACTAAAACTGAACTGAACTAGAACTGACTGAACTAGAACTGAACTAGAACTGAACTAGAACTGAACTAGAACTGAACTAGAACTGAACTAGAACTGAACTAGAACTGAACTAGAACTGAACTAGAACTGAACTAGAACTGAACTAGAACTGAACTAGAACTGAGCTAGAACTGAACTAGAACTGAACTAGAACTGAACTAGAACTGAACTAGAACTGAACTAGAAATGAACTCGAACTGAACTGGAACTGAACTAGATGTGAACTAGAACTGAACTAAAACTGAACTAAAACTGAACTAGAACTTAACTAGCACTGAACTAGCACTGAACTAGAACTGAATTAGAACTGAACTAGAACTGAACTAGAACTGAACTAGAACTGAACTGGAACTGAACTAGAACTAGAACTGAACTAGAACTGAACTAGAACTGAACTAGAACTGAACTAGAACTGAACTAGAACTGAACTAGAACTGAACTAGAACTGAACTAGAACTGAACTAGAACTGAACTAGAACTGAACTAGAACTGAACTAGAACTGAACTAGAACTGAACTAGAACTGAACTAGAACTAGAACTAGAACTGAACTAGAACTGAACTAGAACTGAACTAGAACTGAACTAGAACTGAACTAGAACTGAACTAGAACTGAACTAGAACTGAACTAGAACTGAACTAGAACTGAACTAGAACTGAACTAGAACTGAACTAGAACTGAACTAGAACTGAACTAGAACTGAACTAGAACTGAACTAGAACTGAACTAGAACTGAACTAGAACTGAACTAGAACTGAACTAGAACTGAACTAGAACTGAACTAGAACTGAACTAGAACTGAACTAGAACTGAACTAGAACTGAACTAGAACTGAACTAGAACTGAACTAGAACTGAACTAGAATTGAACTGGAACTGCACTAGAACTGAACTACAACCGAACTGGGTCTCAAATTAAACACAAAGTTTGAATATTTTGAAAACATAAGTCCTGCAATTCTTGTACTAGATTCAGTTTTTAATAAATTTGCAGTCTGTGACACTAACAATAACGTACGTCATAGTAAATGTACATATACATATATAAATCATTAAATAAATTCTTATCAAAAGACTTTAAATTGTTTTAATTAATTGAATTTATTAACAGTAAAGCGAATTTTCAATGTTGCCTTTGTTATAATAAAATAAAAAAAAATATATGTAAGTGTAGAAAATAAATAAACAATAAATAGACTATTTTAACTGATTAGAAGTGACATAAAAATCTCAATAAAAAAAACAAAATCTATTTAATTTTGCAAAAGAAATAAAACTACAGAAAAAAATTAGCAATCAATTTGCACTTGTGTAAAAATCGTATGAAATCAATCAATATTCAAGAAATTAACAATTAAGCAATTATTAATATCGTTGGATAGATTAATGTTAGCGATCGATGTTCTCTTCTTTAAAATAAACACAACATAAGAGAAGTCAACCCCCTTAAAGAGTAAAACATGTTTTTCCTATTTAAAGATGAGTGAGCGTAGAGACAAGAAGTGAGTTTAACACGAGAAAATGTGAAAAAGAAAGATGCATTTTAAAGAACACAAGAAGACCGTCATAAAAGTCAAAATTGTTGGTAATTTATTATGGTATTTTGTTATTTTTAAAACTGGTATTTTTTATTCTTTATCTTTAAGAACAAAAATAAAGTGCAGGTAGTAAAGGTTTCCCATTGTGTAGCATGCAGTTGTTTTCTGAACACAAAACTTTTCTAATCTACAGCAACAATTACACAGCAAGAAATGGGCGAAAGAGTGGGAAAATCATTGTTACAGGTAAGATCAACATCATCCTCATCATCTCAAAATGGTTATACTTAACTTACTATTTATTTTAATCTCAGGAAAATAACCTTTAATGACCTTAGTGTTTAAGTATAGAAACAAATTAGATATTTTTTCACTAGCTTAAATACATATTAGAATAAAAATAAAACAATCTGAACGATAACTGAAGCAGACTGAATTCGAACTGAACAGAACTAAAACAGAACTACAACTATAGCTGAACTAGAACTGTACTAGAACTGAACTAGAACTGAACTAGAACTGAACTAGAACTGAACTAGAACTGAACTAGAACTGAACTAGAACTGAACTAGAACTGAACTAGAACTGAACTAGAACTGAACTAGAACTGAACTAGAACTGAACTAGAACTGAACTAGAACTGAACTAGAACTGAACTAGAACTGAACTAGAACTGAACTAGAACTGAACTAGAACTGAACTAGAACTGAACTAGAACTGAACTAGAACTGAACTAGAACTGAACTAGAACTGAACTAGAACTGAACTAGAACTGAACTAGAACTGAACTAGAACTGAACTAGAACTGAACTAGAACTGAACTAGAACTGAACTAGAACTGAACTAGAACTGAACTAGAACTGAACTAGAACTGAACTAGAACTGAACTAGAACTGAACTAGAACTGAACTAGAACTGAACTAGAACTGAACTAGAACTGAACTAGAACTGAACTAGAACTGAACTAGAACTGAACTAGAACTGAACTAGAACTGAACTAGAACTGAACTAGAACTGAACTAGAACTGAACTAGAACTGAACTAGAACTGAACTAGAACTGAACTAGAACTGAACTAGAACTGAACTAGAACTGAACTAGAACTGAACTAGAACTGAACTAGAACTGAACTAGAACTGAACTAGAACTGACTAGAACTGAACTAGAACTGAACTAGAACTGAACTAGAACTGAACTAGAACTGAAACAGAACTGAACTAGAACTTAATTAGAAATGAACTAGAACTGAACTAGAACTGAACTAGAACTGAACTAAACTGAACTAGAACTGAACTAGAACTGAACTAGAACTGAACTAGAACTGAACTAGAACTGAACTAGAACTGAACTAGAACTGAACTAGAACTGAACTAGAACTGAACTAGAACTGAACTAGAACTGAACTAAACTGAACTAGAACTGAACTAGAACTGAACTAGAACTGAACTAGAACTGAACTAGAACTGAACTAGAACTGAACTAGAACTGAACTAGAACTGAACTAGAACTGAACTAGAACTGAACTAGAACTGAACTAGAACTGAACTAGAACTGAACTAGAACTGAACTAGAACTGAACTAGAACTGAACTAGAACTGAACTAGAACTGAACTAGAACTGAACTAGAACTGAACTAGAACTGAACTAGAACTGAACTAGAACTGAACTAGAACTGAACTAGAACTGAACTAGAACTGAACTAGAACTGAACGAACTGAACTAGAACTGAACTAGAACTGAACTAGAACTGAACTAGAACTGAACTAGAACTGAACTAGAACTGAACTAGAACTGAACTAGAACTGAACTAGACGAACTAGAACTGAACTAGAACTGAACTAGAACTGAACTAGAACTGAACTAGAACTGAACTAGAACTGAACTAGAACTGAACTGAACTGAACTGAACTAGAACTGAACTAGAACTGAACTAGAACTGAACTAGAACTGAACTAGAACTGAACTAGAACTGAACTAGAACTGAACTAGAACTGAACTAGAACTGAACTAGAACTGAACTAGAACTGAACTAGAACTGAAGAACGACTAGAACGAACTAGAACTGAACTAGAACTGAACTAGAACTGAACTAGAACTGAACTAGAACTGAACTAGAACTGAACTAGAACTGAACTAGAACTGAACTAGAACTGAACTAGAACTGAACTAGAACTGAACTAGAACTGAACTAGAACTGAACTAGAACTGAACTAGAACTGAACAGAACTGAACCAGAACTAAATTAGAAATGAACTAGAACTGAACTAGAACTGAACTAGAACTGAACTAGAACTGAACTAAACTGAACTAGAACTGAACTAGAACTGAACTAGAACTGAACTACTGAACTAGAACTGAACTAGAACTGAACTAGAACTGAACTAGAACTGAACTAGAACTGAACTAGAACGGAACTAGAACGGAACTAGAAAGGAACTAGAACTGAACTAGAACTGAACTAGAACTGAACTAGAACTGAACTAGAACTGAACTAAAACTGAACTAGAACTGAACTAGAACTGAACTAGAACTGAACTAGAACTGAACTAGAACTGAACTAGAACTGAACTAGAACTGAACTAGAACTGAACTAGAACTAGAACTGAACTAGAACTGAACTAGAACTGAACTAGAACTGAACTAGAACTGAACTAGAACTGAACTAGAACTGAACTAGAACTGAACTAGAACTGAACTAGAACTGAACTAAAACTAGAACTGAACTAGAACTGAACTAGAACTGAACTAGAACTGAACTAGAACTGAACTAGAACTGAACTAGAACTGAACTAGAACTGAACTAGAACTGAACTAGAACTGAACTAGAACTGAACTAGAACTGAACTAGAACTGAACTAGAACTGAAACAGAACTGAACTAGAACTTAATTAGAAATGAACTAGAACTGAACTAGAACTGAACTAGAACTGAACTAAAACTGAACTAGAACTGAACTAGAACTGAACTAGAACTGAACTAGAACTGAACTAGAACTGAACTAGAACTGAACTAGAACTGAACTAGAACTGAACTAGAACTGAACTAGAACTGAACTAGAACTGAACTAGAACTGAACTAGAACTGAACTAGAACTGAACTAGAACTGAACTAGAACTGAACTAGAACTGAACTAGAACTGAACTAGAACTGAACTAGAACTGAACTAGAACTGAACTAGAACTGAACTAGAACTGAACTAGAACTGAACTAGAACTGAACTAGAACTGAACTAGAACTGAACTAGAACTGAACTAGAACTGAACTAGAACTGAACTAGAACTGAACTAGAACTGAACTAGAACTGAACTAGAACTGAACTAGAACTGAACTAGAACTGAACTAGAAACTGAACTAGAACTGAACTAGAACTGAACTAGAACTGAACTAGAACTGAACTAGAACTGAACTAGAACTGAACTAGAACTGAACTAGAACTGAACTAGAACTGAACTAGAACTGAACTAGAACTGAACTAGAACTGAACTAGAACTGAACTAGAACTGAACTAGAACTGAACTAGAACTGAACTAGAACTGAACTAGAACTGAACTAGAACTGAACTAGAACTGAACTAGAACTGAACTAGAACTGAACTAGAACTGAACTAGAACTGAACTAGAACTGAACTAGAACTGAACTAGAACTGAACTAGAACTGAACTAGAACTGAACTAGAACTGAACTAGAACTGAACTAGAACTGAACTAGAACTGAACTAGAACTGAACTAGAACTGAACTAGAATGAACTAGAACTGAACTAGAACTGAACTAGACTGAACTAGAACTGAACTAGAACTGAACTAGAACTAGAACTGAACTAGAACTGAACTAGAACTGAACTAGAACTGAACTAGAACTGAACTAGAACTGAACTAGAACTGAACTAGAACTGAACTAGAACTGAACTAGAACTGAACTAGAACTGAACTAGAACTGAACTAGAACTGAACTAGAACTGAACTAGAACTGAACTAGAACTGAACTAGAACTGAACTAGAACTGAACTAGAACTGAACTAGAACTGAACTAGAACTGAACTAGAACTGAACTAGAACTGAACTAGAACTGAACTAGAACTGAACTAGAACTGAACTAGAACTGAACAGAACTGAACCAGAACTTAATTAGAAATGAACTAGAACTGAACTAGAACTGAACTAGAACTGAACTAGAACTGAACTAAAACTGAACTAGAACTGAACTAGAACTGAACTAGAACTGAACTACAACTGAACTAGAACTGAACTGAACTGAACTAGAACTGAACTAGAACTGAACTAAACTGAACTAGAACGGAACTAGAACGGAACTAGAAAGGAACTAGAACTGAACTAGAACTGAACTAGAACTGAACTAGAACGAACTAGAACGGAACTAGAACTGAACTAGAACTGAACTAGAACTGAACTAGAACTGAACTAGAACTGAACTAGAACTGAACTAGAACTGAACTAGAACTGAACAAGAACTGAACTAGAACTGAACTAGAACTGAACTAGAACTGAACTAGAACTGAACTAGAACTGAACTAGAACTGAACTAGAACTGAACTAGAACTGAACTAGAACTGAACTAGAACTGAACTAGAACTGAACTAGAACTGAACTAGAACTGAACTAGAACTGAACTAGAACTGAACTAGAACTGAACTAGAACTGAACTAGAACTGAACTAGAACTGAACTAGAACTGAACTAGAACTGAACTAGAACTGAACTAGAACTGAACTAGAACTGAACTAGAACTGAACTAGAACTGAACTAGAACTGAACTAGAACTGAACTAGAACTGACTAGGAACTGACTAGAACTGAACTAGAACTGACTAGAAGTGAACTAGAACCTGAAATATGAACTGAACTAGAGCTTAACATGACCGAACTAGAATAAAAAAAGCTCACAAAATTTAAAATCCATGCGTTGTTATTGTTGTTATACATTTACACAATAAAGTTTTTGTGGTAAAATGTTCCCGTTGTTTCCGTTCTATGTTGGTTTGGATTTAAACTTTGTGCCGATTCACAAGGCCTTACTGCTTCTAGTTTTAGAATCGAAGAAAATGCTATTTCTGTAACATAATTGAACAAAAATAAATGTCTCTATTTATAAACTTAAATCAATATTGTGACATTACTAAAATATCATAACTAGAACGTGTTTAAGTTATAACACTCCTGAATCTTACACAATTCGAAAAATAAAACTGAAACCTCTAATCAATTATCATATTTTTATCTATTTTTTTACACATTTAACTTATGAAAAAAAAAGTAAAATCAATTTGCTACTTTATCTCTAACTGACACAAACGTAAGTCGTATTATAATAAACGCTTCAAATTTTCAAGATTTCAAGAGAAGAACACACAATAAAGTAAACAAAGTTATGATTAACAATAATTTGTTAATGGAAAATTAAACAACTAAACAAATAGACTTAACAATTGCTACAAAAAAATACGCATTTGAACAATAAAAGAATAATGTAAACTTAAATCGTGTATATAGTACCGGCAGACAGACAACCATAAACTGTATTTATCGGAATTTTCAATTGTTATTGTAAAACTGAGATTGAAATAAGAGCAACAGTAGTGTAACATGTCACTCTAGTAAACGTTCTCGTATAAAATGACAACAACAACAACATTATAATTGATTGTAGCTATTATCACCACTTAGCGTGCAACAGTTTGACTTTCGTACTTGTTATCAATTTTTGTAGTTTTTATTATTGTTGTACTTTTTTTGACAACCATAACAACAATAACATGATATTTTAAAAATATACAGACTAATTTGATTCTGATGGAAACTTTCAAAAGTTCTCTTTCCCTTTTTTTGATAATAGTGATAAAAAGTTATTTTACTCTTTCAATTTAGTTGTGTCTCTTAATGTGATGCACATATTTACATCGGCTGTGCATTTTAAACTGAACTAGAACTCAACTAGAACAGAACTGGAACAGAACTAGAACAGAACTAGAACTGAACTAGAACTGAACTAGAACTGAACTAGAACTGAACTAGAACTGAACTAGAACTGAACTAGAACTGAACTAGAACTGAACTAGAACTGAACTAGAACTGAACTAGAACTGAACTAGAACTAAACTAGAACTGAACTGAACTAGAACTGAACTAGAACTGAACTAGAATTGAACTAGAACTGAACTAGAACTGAACTAGAACTGAACTAGAACTGAACTAGAACTGAACTAGAACTGAACTAGAACTGATCTAGAACTGACTAGAACTAGAACTGAACTAGAACTGAACAGAACTGAACTAGAACTGAACTAGAACTGAACTAGAACTGAACTAGAACTGAACTAGAACTAAACTAGAACTGAAGTAGAACTGAACTAGAACTGAACTAGAACTGAACTAGAACTGAACTAGAACTGAACTAGAACTGAACTAGAACTGAACTAGAACTGAACTAGAACTGAACTAGAACTGAACTAGAACTGAACTAGAACTGAACTAGAACTGAACTAGAACTAAACTAGAACTGAACTGAACTATAACTGAACTAGAACTGAACTAGAATTGAACTAGAACTGAACTAGACTGAACTAGAACTGAACTAGAACTGAACTAGAACTGAACTAGAACTGAACTAGAACTGAACTAGAACTGAACTAGAACTGAACTAGAACTGAACTAGAACTGAACTAGAACTGAACTAGAACTGAACTAGAACTGAACTAGAACTGAACTAGAACTGAACTAGAACTAACTAGAACTGAAGTAGAACTGAACTAGAACTGAACTAGAACTGAACTAGAACTGAACTAGAACTGAACTAGAACTGAACTAGAACTGAACTAGAACTGAACTAGAACTGAACTAGAACTGAACTAGAACTGAACTAGAACCGAACTAGAAACTGAACAAGAACTGACCGAACTGAACAAGAACTGACCTTGAACCGAACTAGAACTGAAATAGAATTGAACTAGAACTGAACTAGAACTGAACTAGAACTGAACTAGAACTGAACTAGAACTGAACTAGAACTGAACTAGAACTGAACTAGAACTGAACTAGAACTGAACTAGAACTGAACTAGAACTAGAACTGACTAGAACTGAACTAGAACTGAACTAGAACTGAACTAGAACTGAACTAGAACTGAACTAGAACTGAACTAGAACTGAACTAGAACTGAACTAAGAACTGAACAAGAACTGACCTTAACCGAACTAGAACTGAAATAGAATAATAGAACTGAATAACTGAACTAGAACTGAACTAGAACTGAACTAGAACTGAACTAGAACTGAACTAGAACTGAACTAGAACTGAACTAGAACTGAACTAGAACTGAACTAGAACTGAACTAGAACTGAACTAGAACTGAACTAGAACTGACTAGAACTGAACTAGAACTGAACTAGACTGAACTAGAACTGAACTAGAACTGACACTAGAACTGAACTAGAACTGAACTAGAACTGAACTAGAACTGAAACTAGAACTGAACTAGACTGAACTAGAACTAGACTGAACTAGAACTGAACTAGAACTGAAACTAGAACTGAACTAGAACTGAACTAGAACTGAACTAGAAACTGAAACTAGAACTGAACTAGAACTGAACTAGAACTGAACTAGAACTGAACTAGAACTGAACTAGAACTGAACTAGAACTGAACTAGACTGAACTAGAACTGAACTAGAACTGAACTAGAACTGAACTAGAACTGAACTAGAATGAACTAGAACTGAACTACGAACTGAACTAGAACTGAACTAGAACTGAACTACAACTGAACTACAACTGAACTACAACTGAACTAGCAACTGAACTAGAACTGAACTAGAACTAGAACTGAACTAGAACTGAACTAGAACTGAACTAGAACTGAACTAGAACTGAACTAGAACTGAACTAGAACTGAACTAGAACTGAACTAGAACTGAACTAGAACTGAACTAGAACTAGAACTAGAACTAGAACTGAACTAGAACTGAACTAGAACTGAACTAGAACTGAACTAGAACTGTACTAGAACTGAACTAGAACTGAACTAGAACTGAACTAGAACTGAACTAGAACTGAACTAGAACTGAACTAGAACTGAACTAGAACTGAACTAGAACTGAACTAGAACTGAACTAGAACTGAACTAGAACTGAACTAGAACTGAACTAGAACTGAACTAGAACTGAACTAGAACTGAACTAGAACTGAACTAGAACTGAACTAGAACTGAACTAGAACTGAACTAGAACTGAACTAGAACTGAACTAGAACTGAACTAGAACTGAACTAGAACTGAACTAGAACTGAACTAGAACTGAACTAGAACTGAACTAGAACTGAACTAAAACTGAACTAGAACTCAAAAAATTTCCTTAAAAACCTCGATTCTTTATATATTCTTTAAAAATTACCTGAATGCATTCATTTCTCTTTTAAGATCCTTTCAGTGCATTTCAAACTGTTAGATATTTTCTCTTTAGACATTTATCACACGTTGTTTTTGTTGTGTACAATTTTCATTTATTATATAACTGTGTGTGTGTTTTCGGATGGACCATGTGTATTTGTAATTTGCTCGATCACTCGGTATTTTTGTTTTTCTTTTTAAATATTTTACCCGTATTGTTGTTGTTATTCGTTCATTAATTTTTCCACATGTTGATCGTTTAGTTTTCGTAAAGTGCTCTTTCTTCTTTTTAATAATTTTGTTATTGTAAAATCACACATTTGTATGTTTGTATAATGTGTATGTGTGTGTTTTGTTTTGAACACAAAATTTTCTTCTAAGAGAACTTCTATAAACGTCAATTTCACTTACGACTCGGTTACGTACGGACGGTTATAATGATCGCTCTAAAATAAACGTTAAATTTGAAAAAAAAAATAAAAAAATTTTCAATAACGCTTTTGAAGAAAGCCACGGTTTGTGTGAATGATAAATTTAAAAAAAAATAAATAATAAAATGTTAATTTTTTTGTTTGTGCTTCCATTAATTTACTAATAAAAGCTTAATAATTTTTTTATTAAAAATAAATTAAGAAAAATTAAATTTTAATAAAACGAAAACAATTTTAAATGCTTTAAACAAAAAAGAAATTTATTTTATGAGAAAATAAAAAGTGCTTTTTTTGAAAATAATTGCTTAAAGAAATTTAAATTAAATAGAAAAAGTTTATTAAATGTTTTAAATTTTTTCAACGATTATGATCTTTTCCCTGGGATTAATATAATTGGATTACATATTCCCCTAAATTTGGATTACTTTGGTCGATTTTGCTAACAACTAAAAGGTAAGATATAGTTTTGAAACGAAATCCAGAGACTATGTTCTATATGAAAACTAGTCAGGAATTACGTCTCTATTCCCTTAATGGAGACTATACAGTCTAAATATTATAATCCCAAACTAAACTTTAGTTTACAAATTCCGAATATATTGTTTGAAAATCTCTGAATTTTAAGACTTCTTCGAGAAATCCTCTGAATACGTGAAATATTAAACCGAAACAATTTTTTATCACAATTAATTTAATAAACCCTCAACTAACCGCAACAAAATTTTATAAATTGCTGAACAAAATTCTTAAACATTTCGACCTTGACTTAACAAACTGAAAAATTCTTCAAAATAACCCTTTCAATCTACAAACGTTAATCTCACAAATTAACCTCAAATTTATCGTGAACTTTTTTAATAAAAAAGTAAATTTTAATTAAATTTATTTATTTATACATTTTTATCAATTAACTTACTTTTTCAAAACCCCCCCCAAAAAACAAAACTTAATGATTACGATTTAGTATGAATGAAATATGACTCAATATATTGTGATAAAAATTTTTAGAGAAATATGAAAAAAATAATGCACAATGGAAAAACAAAACAAAAATTTATCACATCAACGATATAAAGTAGTTTATTTCAATTAAAAACAATTAAGAAAATAATAATTCTTAAAGAATACAATAACAAATATTGTAGAAACTATTTTGTTCAAGCTCTCTTGCTCAACGGCTTGAAAACGAGTGCTGGAAGTGAAGAAAAATAAAAACAATAACATTATTTAACTGAAGATAATTGGCAAATTAGTTTTGAATCATATAACTATAGGTCTTTACAAGAAATGACTTTCGTTAACAAATTAGACGAAGCTCTGCGCTTGTTTTCCATTTAAAAAACATGCTCAGACCTCCGAGAACTTTTGCCTGGAAAATAAATTTTCGAGACTGGGCTATACCTAAGCTATAGTTCAGTTCTAGAACTAGAACAGAAATAGAGCAGAACCAGAATAGAACCAGAACAAAACTAGAATAGAACTAGAACAGAACTAGAACAGTTCTAGTTCACTTCCAGTTCAGTTCTAGTTCAGTTCTAGTTCAGTTCTAGTTCAATTCTAGTTCAATTCTAGTTCAGTTCTAGTTCAGTTCTAGTTCAGTTCTAGTTCAGTCTAGTCAGTTCTAGTTCAGTTCTAGTTCGTTCTAGTTCAGTTCTAGTTCAGTTCTAGTTCAGTTCTAGTTCAGTTCTAGTTCTAGTTCAGTTCTAGTTCAGTTCTAGTTCAGTTCTAGTTCAGTTCTAGTTCAGTTCTAGTTCAGTTCTAGTTCAGTTCTAGTTCAGTTCTAGTTCAGTTCTAGTTCAGTTCTAGTTCAGTTCTAGTTCAGTTCTAGTTCAGTTCTAGTTCAGTTCTAGTTCAGTTCTAGTTCAGTTCTAGTTCAGTTCTAGTTCAGTTCTAGTTCAGTTCTAGTTCAGTTCTAGTTCAGTTCTAGTTCAGTTCTAGTTCAGTTCTAGTTCAGTTCTAGTTCAGTTCTAGTTCAGTTCTAGTTCAGTTCTAGTTCAGTTCTAGTTCAGTTCTAGTTCAGTTCTAGTTCAGTTCTAGTTCAGTTCTAGTTCAGTTCTAGTTCAGTTCTAGTTCAGTTCTAGTTCAGTTCTAGTTCAGTTCTAGTTCAGTTCTAGTTCAGTTCTAGTTCAATTCTAGTTCAGTTCTAGTTCAGCTCTAGTTCAGTTCTAGTTCAGTTCTAGTTCAGTTCAGTTCTAGTTCAGTTCTAGTTCAGTTCTAGTTCAGTTCTAGTTCAGTTCTAGTTCAGTTCTAGTTCAGTTCTAGTTCAGTTCTAGTTCAGTTCTAGTTCAGTTCTAGTTCAGTTCTAGTTCAGTTCTAGTTCAGTTCTAGTTCAGTTCTAGTTCAGTTCTAGTTCAGTTCTAGTTCAGTTCTAGTTCAGTTCTAGTTCAGTTCTAGTTCAGTTCTAGTTCAGTTCTAGTTCAGTTCTAGTTCAGTTCTAGTTCAGTTCTAGTTCAGTTCTAGTTCAGTTCTAGTTCAGTTCTAGTTCAGTTCTAGTTCAGTCAGTCTAGTTCAGTTCTAGTTCAGTTCTAGTTCAGTTCTAGTTCAGTTCTAGTTCAGTTCTAGTTCAGTTCTAATTCAGTTCTAGTTCAGTTCTAAGTTCAGTTCTAAGTCAGTTTAGTTCAGTTTCTAGTTTCAGTTCTAGTTCAGTTCTAGTTCAGTTCTAGTTCAGTTCTAGTTCAGTTCTAGTTCAGTTCTAGTTCAGTTCTAGTTCAGTTCTAGTTCAGTTTCTAGTTCAGTTCTAGTTCAGTTCTAGTTCAGTTCTAGTTCAGTTCTAGTTCAGTTCTAGTTCAGTTCTAGTTCAGTTCTAGTTCAGTTCTAGTTCAGTTCTAGTTCAGTTCTAGTTCAGTTCTAGTTCAGTTCTAGTTCAGTTCTAGTTCAGTTCTAGTTCAGTTCTAGTTCAGTTCTAGTTCAGTTCTAGTTCAGTTCTAGTTCAGTTCTAGTTCAGTCTCTAGTTCAGTTCTAGTTCAGTTCTTGTTCAGTTCTAGTTCAGTTCTAGTTCAGTTCTGTAGTTCAGTTCTAGTTCAGTTCTAGTTCAGTTCTAGTTCAGTTCTAGTTCAGTTCTTGTTCAGTTCTAGTTCAGTTCTAGTTCTAGTTCAGTTCTAGTTCAGTTCTAGTTCAGTCTAGAAGATATTTGGTCTCAGAAATATGAGTCTGTTTTTAGTTTAGGAAACAGTCTTATAAGATTGAGACTGTTTTCATTTGAAAACTCGATTCAGATTGATGTTGTTCCTGGAATTAGTCTCAGAATGATTGATTATAACTTCCTGTTAATAAAAGAAGAATAAATTTTAATTTCAATCGATATCTTCTAATTAAATTTTGTACCCTAAATGGGGGATAAATATTAAATCTTAACTCTCCGTATACGTTTTCATCCCCTCTGATATCAACTATTTCTTGTCACCTAATTACTTTTTAAATTTAGATTTCTTCTAAAAAAATTTTTTTATTTCACTTTTATTTTAAAAATCCCCCAAAAGAAATGTTCTATTTTTAAGCAACAATTTTATTTAAGCTTAAAATTTGTGTTTTCTATGTAGCGTTTGTCGTGTATTTTTCAAAAAAAAGTGAAAAATTAGTACATAATACTAAAAAGAAAAAATAAATCATACACTCACAAAAACTAATCTGTTACAAATACCCACATACACGAACGAATTTATACGCACGAGTTAGAAATGTCAAACACAACCACAATTTCCTAATCACTCTCTACACACAGGCTCTCACGTAATCCATAATTTTGTACTCATACTCTCATCACCTCATGCTAAGATAACACCTGTTATTATCAGCTAAAAACAAATGATCATATTTATTATTTTATGACAATTTCAGAGTAAATTAAATATTATATACTGAAACACTTTGATATGAAGCTGTGAGTACTATTTTTACAAAGATCATTAAGATTTTATTATCCGTTAAAATTATGAATATTCTCTTTTTTGTCCAACTCGGACTAATTCTATCTTATTGTGTCAAACCAACATCTTTTGGGGGATTTTATTTTTCTGTTTTCTGCTAAATTATTTAAAATGCTCTTTATTTCTGTTTGTGATTTGTTTGTCCAGTGATCGGTTTATTATAGGAGGGCAGGCGGTAAAGTGTTTTTAAAAGTTCAGTTCCATTTCAGTTCTAGTATAGTTCTAGTTCAGTTTTAGTTCAGTTCTAGTTCATTTCTAGTTCATTTCTAGTTCAGTTCTAGTTCTAGTTCAGTTCTAGTTCAGTTCTAGTTCAATTCTAGTTCAGTTCTAGTTCAGTTCTAGTTCAGTTCTAGTTCAGTTCTAGTTCAGTTCTAGTTCAGTTCTAGTTCAGTTCTAGTTCAGTTCTAGTTCAGTTCTAGTTCAGTTCTAGTTCAGTTCTAGTTCAGTTCTAGTTCAGTTCTAGTTCAGTTCTAGTTCAGTTCTAGTTCAGTTCTAGTTCAGTTCTAGTTCAGTTCTAGTTCAGTTCTAGTTCAGTTCTAGTTCAGTTCTAGTTCAGTTCTAGTTCTAGTCAGTTCTAGTTCAGTTCTAGTTCAGTTCTAGTTCAGTTCTAGTTCAAGTTCTAGTTCAGTTCTAGTTCCAGTTCTAGTTCAGTTCTAGTTCAGTTCTAGTTCAGTTCTAGTTCAGTTCTAGTTCAGTTCTCATTCTAGTTCAGTTCTAGTTCGGTTCTAGTTCACTCTCCATCAAAAAGTACTAAGTTTAACATGTTTGCAAATAAAAGTTGCAAAGGATCCTATATAGGGTATTTACCTTCTGATGGACTTCCAGATGTCCCTCGTAACTGGTGCGTCTGTACATATGAGGGTGAGTGTAAACATATTTTTCAATTTATTTATTTTTTTGTTGTTTCTCTCTTTCCATTTGCACGATCAATTTAAATCAATTAACGTTGGAATTGACTTGGGTTTTAGTTGTCTGATTGTCGGCTTTCTAGTTATTTCCCATATACACGTTTTTTTCTTTGGAATATGTTCTTTTGTTATTTATTTTACATTTTAAAAAGAAAATTAAACAACTTGTTGATTGTATTTAATTTAATTAAGAAAATAGTAATCATAAAAATATTGTATAATATATTTTGTATGTTCTGCTAGTGTAGTAGAATTTACATTCGTATGAAGATCATCATTAGTTGTGAAGAAAATAGAAAGGGAAAGTCGAACGATTTAAACACATTTATCAATAAATATTTGTGTGTTTTGAATGTTTAGTATATAATGGGTTTTTGTTAAATAAATATTTTAGTAAAATCTGACAGACTATGATATAGAATCAGGCATTATTGTATTTGTACTTAAAATGTTGTGTTTGTTTGCACTTTAATTTCAAAATACTGATAAGATTTTGAAAATTTTACATTTGTTTACAAAAAACTAAATGTATGTAGTATACAGGTTAAACATTTTAACGAAATCGGTTCGGTAGACAATTTAGAGCTTTGAGCCAAATTGGGACTATCCAACTCCATATCGCCCAACTTAGCGAAAGTTGTATCCTCAGAATGAACTTCTAACAACATCAGAACAGTCTAGTCTATAGTTTAGTCTAGAGTATAGTTTAGTCTATAGTCTAGAGTATGGTTTAGTCTATAGTCTAGTCTGTAGTCTTGCCTATAGTCAAGCCTATAGTCTAATCACTAGTCTAGTCAAAAGCCTAGTCAAAAGTCTAGTCAAAAGTCTAGTCAAAAGCATAGTCAAAAGTCTAGTCAAAAGTTTAGTCAAAAGTCTAGTCAAAAGTCTAGTCTGTAGTCTAGTCTAAAGTGTAGTCTGTAGTCTAGTCTATAGTCTAGTCTATAGTCTAGTCTGTAGTCTAGTCTAAAGTGTAGTCTGTAGTCTAGTCTATAGTCTAGTCTATAGTCTAGTCTATAGTCTAGTCTATAGTCTAGTCTATAGTCTAGTCTATAGTCTAGTCTATAGTCTAGTCTATAGTCTAGTCTATAGTCGAGTCTATAGTCTAGTCTATAGTAGTCTAGTCTATAGTCTAGTCTATAGTCTAGTCTATAGTCTAGTCTATAGTCTAGTCTATAGTCTAGTCTATAGTCTAGTCTATAGTCTAGTCTATAGTCTAGTCTATAGTCTAGTCTATAGTCTAGTCTATAGTCTAGTCTATAGTCTAGTCTATAGTCTAGTCTATAGTCTAGTCTATAGTCTAGTCTATAGTCTAGTCTATAGTCTAGTCTATAGTCTAGTCTATAGTCTAGTCTATAGTCTAGTCTATAGTCTAGTCTATAGTCTAGTCTAGTCTATAGTCTAGTCTATAGTCTAGTCTATAGTCTAGTCTATGGTCTATTCTATAGGCTAGTCTATAGTCTAGTCAATTGTCTACTCTAAGTCCAATCTATATTCCAGTTTATAGCATGGTCCATAATCTTGTCCATAATAATCTATAGTGTAGTCTGAAGTGTAGGCTATAGTCTAGTCTATGGTCTAGCCAAAAGCTTGGTTTTTAGTTTAGTCTCTAATCCCTTCTATAGTCTAGTTTTTAGTCTGGTCTATGTCTCTGCGATATTGCACACTTTATCGAGTGATCTGTGAATCAAAAGCCCTTAAAGAATTCACAATTTGTCATATCACAACCATTTATGGATCGATTTTCAAAACACTATCGAAGTCATATCTAATGGACTGCTATCATGAGTCTTGAGAAAGTTTTTTGAAACAAAAAGACATATATCTCTAAAAACACTTCATTACCATTTTGAATTTCTTTTGATTAATTTTAAATTTTTTATTTTCTCAAATTTTTCATTTATTTCCTCACAATTTTGCATTAAAGGCTTAAATTACCCATTTACTAGGTAAAAGAAAGGAAGTATTTTGACCGAATTATCTTTAGAAATTTTTGAAAAAAATATAAGAAAAATTATCGAAACAATTTGTTTTTTCTCAACTTAACAGAAAGATAAAGTTAAAATCATTAAAATAATACGCAGAATAAGTTTGGGGAAAGCATGGGCAGAAGTGGGAACTTAGGAAAATTATTTTTTAACAAATTTCACATATTAACCGAAAACGTTAATATATAAAATTTATGCAGCAACCGGAACTCTCTGTCTAAATATTATTCCATATTAATCATACGCCCCGTATAAAAGTCGCCATAATAATTGTTTATTTTATATATATTTTTTTAAATATTGTTATGATTGATCATTTATTAGAACGCATATTTTTCTTACCACAATATTCTCTTTTTTTAAACCTTATGGAGCCATATGGATTATGAAATTCATTAAATAAATATAATTCAAATAAAATATCTTGCATTTTTTTAAATTACTAATAAACGTTTCAAATATATCTATATATATAAAATTCTAACGTTACTGACTGACTGACTGACTGACTGACTGACTGATTCACTGACTGATTCATCATCGCACAGCCTAAACGGTTGAAGCTAAAGAGCTGAAATTTGGACAGGAGGTTGGCCTCCCGCCAAATAGATCCACTAAGACGGGATTTTTGGAAATTCGAATGTTTAGGGGGTAAAAAAGGGTAAAAACGGGTAAATTCGGTAACCTTATATCTCCTAAACTAGAAAAGATACAAAAACAGTTTAAAGCTTATCGCCGTTCATTTAAAAAATAAACGGACAGGTGTCTGGTACTTTTTTAAAATTCGGCCCCTTTAGGGAATAAACGGGTAAAAACTGTATTTTGGTACTTTTTTCGCACCCCATGTATCTTTTAAACCAGTGCACATTCAAAAAATATTTTTAACTTCTTCATAACTTAACGAAAAAATAAAAATATGAATTTAGTACTTTTTGGATATTCGGACGTTTAAGGGGTTAAAATTGTACCTATTTTTGGTACTTTTTTCATAAAACATTGTTTTTGGTTTATTAAATTATACATATGAATACATAATAACGGGCTCCCACTACGATGTTGCAACTTTTTGGAATAGAATTTTTATTTCGTTAATGGGGAGGAAAAAAGTACCAAAAGGGGTAAAAACGGGAAATTTGATTTTATTCAACCACAATGATCCAATTTAGATAAAATTTTTAAATTTAGAAACACTAAATATCCTAATGGGGTGTTATTTGGAACCCCGGTATCAAGTGATATTTTTTGGTACTTTTCATTCTCCAACTGGTCCTTTTTGAGTTTTCTATGATATTGAAATAGAAACATGAAATTAATAATAAAGGGACTTTTCGCTACTTTTTCGTTCTACACAGGTACTTTTTTGAGTTTTCTTTAAAATTAAACCTAGAAACATGAAATTAAGCATGTAGAGCTCGGAGTAAATGAGAATCTATAAAATGGGACTTTTTGGTACTTTTTCGTTCTTCAAAAGGTACTTTTTGAATTTTCTATAATATTGAACCTAGAAACATGAAATTAAACATGTAGAGACCGGAGTAAATGAGAATCTATAAAAGGGGACTTTTTGGTACTTTTTCGTCCTTCGACTGGTACTTTTTGAGTTTTTTATAAAATTTAACCTAGAAACATGAAATTAAGCATGCGGAGGCCTTAGTTAATGAGAATCTATAAAAGGGGACTTTTTGGTACTTTTCCGTCCTTCGACTGGTACTTTTTGAGTTTTCTATAAAATTTAACCTAGAAACATAAAATTAAGCATGTAGAGCCCTTAGTAAATGAGAATCTATAAAAGGGTACTATTTGGTACTTTTTCGTCTTTCGACTGGTACTTTTTGAGTTTTCTATAAAATTTAACCTAGAAACATGAAATTAAGCATGTAGAGCCCTTAGTAAATGAGAATCTATAAAAGGGGACTTTTTGGTACTTTTTCGTCCTTCGACTGGTACTTTTTGAGTTTTCTATAAAATTTAACCTCTCTATAAAATTTAACCTTAGTAAATGAGAATCTATAAAAGGGGACTTTTTGGGTACTTTTTCGTCTTTCGACTGATACTTTTTGAGTTTTCTATAAAATTTAACCTAGAAACATGAAATTAAGCATGTAGAGCCCAGCGTAAATGAGAATCTATAAAAGGGGACTTTTTGGAACTTTTTCGTCTTTCGACTGGTACTTTTTGAGTTTTCTATAAAATTTAACCTAGAAACATGAATTTAAGCATGTAGAGCCAAAAGTAAATGAGAATCTATAATAGGGACTTTTTGGTACTTTTTCGTCCTTCGACTGGTACTTTTTGAGTTTTCTATAAAATTTAACCTAGAAACATGAAATTAAGCATGTAGAGCCCAGAGTAAATGAGAATCTATAATAGGGGACTTTTTGGTACTTTTTCGTCCTTCGACTGGTACTTTTTGAGTTTTCTATAAAATTTAACCTAGAAACATGAAATTAAGCATGTAGAGCCCTTAGTAAATGAGAATCTATAAAAGGGGACTTTTTGGTACTTTTTCGTCTTTCGACTGGTACTTTTTGAGTTTTCTATAAAATTTAACTTAGAAACATGAAATTAAGCATGTAGAGCCCGGAGTAAATGAGAATCTATAAAAGGGGACTTTTTGGTACTTTTTCGTCCTTCGACTGGTACTTTTTGAGTTTTCTATAAAATTTAACCTAGAAACATGAAATTAAGCATGCGGAGGCCTTAGTTAATGAGAATCTATAACAGGGGACTTTTTGGTACTTTTTCGTCCTTCGACTGGTACTTTTTGAGTTTTCTATAAAATTTAACCTAGAAACATAAAATTAAGCATGTAGAGCCCTTATTAAATGAGAATCTATAAAAGGGGACTATTTGGTACTTTTTCGTCTTTCGACTGGTACTTTTTGAGTTTTCTATAAAATTTAACCTAGAAACATGAAATTAAGCATGTAGAGCCCTTAGTAAATGAGAATCTATAAAAGGGGACTTTTTGGTACTTTTTCGTCTTTCGACTGGTACTTTTTGAATTTTCTATAATATTGATCCTAGAAGCATGAAATTAAGCATCTAGAGCCTGGAGTAAATGAGAATCTATAAATGGGGACTTTTTGGTACTTTTTCGTCCTTCGACTGGTACTTTTTGAGTTTTCTATTAAATTGAACCTAGAAACATGAAAATAAGCATTTAGAGTCCGTAGTAAATGAGAATCTATAAAAGGGGACTTTTTGGTACTTTTTCGTTCTTCAAAAGGTACTTTATGAATTTTCTATAATATTGAAAATAGAAACATGAAAGTATGCATGTAGAGCCTGGATTAAGTGAGAAACTATAAAAGGGGACTTTTTGGTACTTTTTTGTTCTTCAAAAGGTACTTTTTGAATTTTCTAAAATATTGAACCTAGAAACATGAAATTAAACATGTAGAGCCCGAATTAAGTGACGACCTATAAAAGGGGACTTTTTGGTACTTTTTCGTTCTTCAAAAAGTACTTTTTGAATTTTCTATAATATTGATCCTAGAAGCATGAAATTAAGCATGTAGAGCCTGGAGTAAATGAGAATCTATAAAAGGGGACTTTTTGGTACTTTTTCGTTCTTCAAAAGGTACTTTTTGAATTTTCTATAATATTGATCCTAGAAGCATGAAATTAAGCATATAGAGCCTGGAGTAAATGAGAATCTACAAGAGGGGACTTTTTGGTACTTTTTCGTTCTTCAAAAGGTACTTTTTGAATTTTCTATAATATTGAACCTAGAAACATGAAATTAAGCAAGTACAGCCAAGATTAAGTGATAACCTATAAAAGGGGACTTTTCGGCACTTTTTCGTTCTTCAAAAGGTACTTTTTGAATTTTCTATAATATTGAACCTAGAAACATGAAATTAAGTACGTAAAGCCCGGAGTAAGTGAGAACATATAAAAGAGGACTTTTTGGTAATTTTTCGTTCTTCAAAAGGTACTTTTTGTGTTTTTTATAACATGAAATTAACCATGTGGAGCCCAGAGTTAATGAGAATCTATAAAAGGGGTAATTTTTCGTTCTTCAACTGGTACTTTTTTAATTTTCTATATTATTGAACTTAGGAACATGAAATTAAATAAAAGAGGTCTTTTGTTACCTTTTTGTACTTCATTGGTACTTTTTGAGTTTTCTAAAATATTGAATATATAAACATAAATATAAATAGGGGATTGCAGATATATATACATTTACAATAATATTTATTTTATTCCATTACGATGAGGGTAGCGAAGCACACTGGGTATAGCTAGTATTTAATAAAAATAATAACACAACAAAATTTATTTACCCCCGAAAAGTAAAAAGATTTGGTTTTTGTTTTATTATTACTTAGCTAGTGGATTTGTGTTTATAATATGTGTCCATCTATCTAAACGTCTGTTTGTCTGTCATATTTTTTTTTCTTAAAAATTTTCTTTTTATAAAAAAAATTTAAAATTTCTTTTATGTGAGTTTAAATGTAGGTGTTTTTTTCATACTTTTTGGTTTATAATATAATTCTAATACATGTTTTTAGTTTTTGGTCATAAATTTCATTCATTTGTTTTGTTTTATTGGCGTTTTCGTTGGACAGGCACACGCCGTCCACATATTGTTGCACATTTTCCACATTTCCTGCATAAAACCGATACATTTTATTTGCTGTGTTTTAGAAGGGGGAACATTTTGTTTTTCTATAAATCTGTGGCATACATTAGGAAAAGTTTGTGTTTATATATTGACCAGTGTAAATTTAAATTTATGAAAATTATGGAAAAGTACAAAGTTGGGAAAAACTTTTTGGCGGCGTCTCACATAAGACATGTTGTCTAGTACCTTAGTCTATATACTGGTCTAAAGTGTAATCTATAGTATAGTTTATAACCTAGTCTGTAGTTTATTTTATAGTCTAGTATCTAGTCTAATCTGTAGTATAGTCTAGTCTATAGTTTACTATAGGCCATAAACTATACTAAATACTAAACTATACTATAGACTAGAATAAAGACTAGACTATAGACTAGACTAAAGACTAGACTAAAGACTAGACTATAGACTAGACTAAAGACTAGACTATAGACTAGACTAAAGACTAGACTATAGACTAGACTATAGACTAGACTATAGACTAGACTATAGGCTAGACTATAGACTAGACTATAGACTAGACTATAGACTACACCATTTTAAGTTTAAATTGAGAAAATACAAATTCATATTGAGAATTACAAATTAAAATTTGGAAAATACAAATTAAAGTTCAGAAATTTAAATTAATATTGAGAAAAACCTATTTGAAAATGGGAAGTCCAAATTAATATTGAGAAATAATTAAATTAAATTAAGAAATGCAAATTAACATCTAGAAAACACTAATTGAAATTCAGAATTCCAACATTATATTAAGAAATTAAAAAATTAAAATTGAGAAATTAATAAATGATAATGAGATATTTAAAATTTGTATGAAATTATTTGAAAATACTTTTTTTTATAAGTCTTTTATGTATTTAAAATGTTATAAATTTCAATACAAAATTATTATTACCAATATTAATTTACGTTTTCGTAATATCATTTTGTATTTTATCAATTTCAATTTGTATTGTCTCAATATTAATTTCGATTTCTCAATATCAATTGGTTTTTTCTCAATATTGAGTTGAAATTTCAAATTTCAATTTGTTTTTTCTTAATATTAATTTTGATTCCTAAATTTAATTTTGTTATGTCTCAACATAACAAACTAGACTATAGACTAGTCTATAGTCTAGTCTATAGTCTAGTCTATAGTCTAGTCTATAGTCTAGTCTATAGTCTAGTCTATAGTCTAGTCTATAGTCTAGTCTATAGTCTAGTCTATAGTCTAGTCTATAGTCTAGTCTATAGTCTAGTCTATAGTCTAGTCTATAGTCTAGTCTATAGTCTAGTCTATAGTCTAGTCTATAGTCTAGTCTATAGTCTAGTCTATAGTCTAGTCTATAGTCTAGTCTATAGTCTAGTCTATAGTCTAGTCTATAGTCTAGTCTATAGTCTAGTCTATAGTCTAGTCTATAGTCTAGTCTATAGTCTAGTCTATAGTCTAGTCTATAGTCTAGTCTATAGTCTAGTCTATAGTCTAGTCTATAGTCTAGTCTATAGTCTAGTCTATAGTCTAGTCTATAGTCTAGTCTATAGTCTAGTCTATAGTCTAGTCTATAGTCTAGTCTATAGTCTAGTCTATAGTCTAGTCTATAGTCTAGTCTATAGTCTAGTCTATAGTCTAGTCTATAGTCTAGTCTATAGTCTAGTCTATAGTCTAGTCTATAGTCTAGTCTATAGTCTAGTCTATAGTCTAGTCTATAGTCTAGTCTATAGTCTAGTCTATAGTCTAGTCTATAGTCTAGTCTATAGTCTAGTCTATAGTCTAGTCTATAGTCTAGTCTATAGTCTAGTCTATAGTCTAGTCTATAGTCTAGTCTATAGTCTAGTCTATAGTCTAGTCTATAGTCTAGTCTTTAGTCTAGTCTTTAGTCTAGTCTATAGTCCAGTCTATAGTCTAGTCTATAGTCTAGTCTATAGTCTAGTCTATAGTCTAGTCTATAGTCTAGTCTATAGTCTAGTCTATAGTCTAGTCTATAGTCTAGTCTATAGTCTAGTCTATAGTCTAGTCTATAGTCTAGTCTTTAGTCTAGTCTATAGTCCAATCTATAGTCTAGTCTATAGTCTAGTCTATAGTCTAGTCTATAGTCTAGTCTATAGTCTAGTCTATAGTCTAGTCTATAGTCTAGTCTATAGTCTAGTCTATAGTCTAGTCTATAGTCTAGTCTATAGTCTAGTCTATAGTCTAGTCTATAGTCTAGTCTATAGTCTAGTCTATAGTCTAGTCTATAGTCTAGTCTATAGTCTAGTCTATAGTCTAGTCTATAGTCTAGTCTATAGTCTAGTCTATAGTCTAGTCTATAGTCTAGTCTATAGTCTAGTCTATAGTCTAGTCTATAGTCTAGTCTATAGTCTAGTCTATAGTCTAGTCTATAGTCTAGTCTATAGTCTAGTCTATAGTCTAGTCTATAGTCTAGTCTATAGTCTAGTCTATAGTCTAGTCTATAGTCTAGTCTATAGTCTAGTCTTAGTCTAGTCTAGTCTATCTATGTCTAGTCTATAGTCTAGTCTATAGTCTAGTCTATAGTCTAGTCTATAGTCTAGTCTATAGTCTAGTCTATAGTCTAGTCTATAGTCTAGTCTATAGTCTAGTCTATAGTCCTATAGTCTAGTCTATAGTCTAGTCTATAGTCTAGTCTATAGTCTAGTCTATAGTCTAGTCTATAGTCTAGTCTATAGTCTAGTCTATAGTCTAGTCTATAGTCTAGTCTATAGTCTAGTCTATAGTCCAGTCTATAGTCTAGTCTATAGTCTAGTCTATAGTCTAGTCTATAGTCTAGTCTATAGTCTAGTCTATAGTCTAGTCTATAGTCTAGTCTATAGTCTAGTCTATAGTCTAGTCTATAGTCTAGTCTATAGTCTAGTCTATAGTCTAGTCTATAGTCTAGTCTATAGTCTAGTCTATAGTCTAGTCTATAGTCTAGTCTATAGTCTAGTCTATAGTCTAGTCTATAGTCTAGTCTATAGTCTAGTCTATAGTCTAGTCTATAGTCTAGTCTATAGTCTAGTCTATATACTAGTCTATAGTCTAGTCTACAGTCTAGTCTATTGTCTAGTCTATAGTCTAGTCTATAGTCTAGTCTATTGTCTAGTCTATAGTCTAGTCTATAGTCTAGTCTATAGTCTAGTCTATAGTCTAGTCTATAGTCTAGTCTATAGTCTAGTCTATAGCCTAGTCTATAGTCTAGTCTATAGCCTAGTCTATAGTCTAGTCTATTCTAGTCTTTAGCTGCAGACACACTGCCGGTCTGCTAAGATTTTGCCTTCTTATCGACCTGGTACTCTTTTTATTTACTTCTTAATTTATGACTTTTTAAAGAAATGCTCATTAAATAGAAATAATATTAAATAAGAATTCTTAAAATTTTCTCTATAATTGATTTGATTGCTTCTGCATTTCTTTCCTTCATAAATATGTTTTTTAGAAAAATAAATTTAAAAGAATTTTGTAACAATTTTACAAAATGTGTTTCATGTTATTAAAGTTTTCGAATTTTCCCCAAAAAAAACAGCCATCGAATTTGTTTAAAAATATTTATATTTATTTATAAAATGACACTAACGAACAATGATTTTGTAAAAAGCTAAAAAAATAAAATTAATTATAGAAAAATTTTTAACACTTTCCGTAAAAATATTTTCCCGATCATTATTCGTACATTGTTGTGGTGAATTTTCGAAAGATTTGTGAATGAATATTGTGGTTGATGGTTTTGGTGCAGTGTAAACGCTTGTGTTGTGGGTTGTTTGAGGGGGAGAATGGAGCTTTTTTTCTATATAATAACAGGTGTTTTAACATATTTCTCGTAAACATTAAAATGAGTGAATATTATTAAGAGATTTTCATTTATTTTCTATTTGTGTAGGTTTGTGTGAAGATTTATTCGATGTGATTGTTTTTTGTTTTTACTTTATAAACAGATTAGAAATAGTTTGTTTTAAGATTTATTATTTAATTCAAATTGATTTACTATTGTTTGTCAAAAAAGGGCTTTTTGTTTGATGTCATACAAATCTAGGAAAATATTATTGTACTCGAGAGATTAATAAAATCTTTAAATAAATAAAGAAAATGTTTAAATGAGATTAGGAAGTGATTATCATTAAATAAATGTTGTTGCAAAAGTGTTGATAGCTTTCTGAGACCAGGGTGTTTTAGTAATTTATAGTTTAGATTACTACAATATGGCAAAGACTATGACTAGACTATATTATGGACTATATAATGACTATAGTCTGGACTATAGAGTGGACTGTAGAATAGACTATAGTCTGGACTATAGAATGGACTATAGTCTGGACTATAGAATATACTACAGTCTGGACTATAGAATAGACTATAGTCTGGACTATAGAATAGACTATAGTCTGGAATATAGAATAGACTATAGTCTGGACTATAGAATGTACTATAGTCTGGACTATAGTCTGGACTATAGAATAGACTATAGAATAGACTATAGAATGAATTATAGTCTGGACTGTAGAATAGACTATAGTCTGGACTACTGAATAGACTATAGTCTGGACTATAGAACAGTCTATGGACTATAGAATAGACTATAGTCTAGACTATAGAATGGACTATAATATGTACTGTAGTCTGGACTGTAGAATAGACTATAGTCTGTACTATAGAACAAACTCTAGTCTGTACTATAGAACAAACTATAGTATGTACTATAGAACAAACTATAGTATGTACTATAGAACAAACTATAGTCTGTACTATAGAACAAACTATAGTCTGTACTATAGAACAAACTATAGTCTGGTCTATAGAACAAACTATAGTCTGAACTATAGAACAAACTATAGTCTGAACTATAGAACAAACTATAGTCTGAACTATAGAACAAACTATAGTCTGGACTATAGAACAAACTATAGTCTGGACTATAGAACAGACTATAGTCTGGACTATAGAACAGACTATAGTCTGGACTATAGAACAGACTATAGTCTGGACTATAGAACAAACTATAGTCTGGACTATACAACAGACTATAGTCTGGACTATAGAACAGACTATAGTCTGGACTATAAAACAGACTATAGTCTGGACTATAGAACAGACTATAGTCTGGACTATAGAACAGACTATAGTCTGGACTATAGAACAGACTATAGTCTGGACTATAGAACAGACTATAGTCTGGACTATAGAACAGACTATAGTCTGGACTATAGAAGAGACTATAGTCTGGACTATAGAACAGACTATAGTCTGGACTATAGAACAGACTATAGTCTGGACTATAGAACAGACTATAGTCTGGACTATAGAACAGACTATAGAACAGACTATAGTAAGGACTATAGAATAGACTATAGTCTGGACTATAGAATAGACTATAGTGTGGGCTATAGAACAGACTATAGTAAGGACTATAGGATAGATTATAGAATGGATTATAGTGTGGACTGTAGAATATACTATAGTCTGGACTACAGAATAGACTATAGTTTGGACTATAGAACAGACTATAGTATGGACTATAGAATAGACTATAGACTGGACTATAGAATAGATTATGGATTAGACTATAGGCTGGACTATAGAATAGACTATAGTCTGGACTATAGAATAGACTATAATCTGGACAATAGAATAGACTATAGTCTGGATTATAGAATATACTGTAGTCTGGACTATAGAATAGACTATAGAATGGACTATATTCTGGACTGTAGAATGGACTATAGTATGGACTATAGTCTGGACTATTGAATAGACTATAGAATGGACTATAGTCTGGACTATAGAATAGACTATAGTCTGGACTACAGAATAGACTATAGTCTGGACTATAGAATAGACTATAACCTGGACAATAGAATATACTATAGTCTGGATTATAGAATAGACTGTAGTCTGGACTATAGAATAGACTATAGTCTGGACTATAGAATATACTATAGTCTGGACCATAGAATGGAGTATAGTCTGGACTATAGACTGGACTATAGTCTGGACTATAGAATGGACTATAGTCTGGACTATAGAATGGACTATAGAATGGACTATAGAATGGACAATAGAATAGACTATAGCCTGGACTATAGAAGAGACTATAGTCTGGACTATAGAAGAGACTATAGTCTGGACTATAGAATAGACTATAGTCTGCACTATAGAATAGTCTGGACTATAGAATAGACAATAGTCTGGATTATAGATTGAACCATAATCTCGACTATAGAATGGACTGTCTGGACTATAGAATGAACCATAGTCTCGACTATAGAATGGACAGTCTGGACTATAGAATGAACAGTCGAGAGTCGAGATTTTTGCAATAAAATCTATTTACAATTTAAAGAATTCAAGAAATTTGATTACAATTTTCTAACATCCCTCGTAGATTTTAAAGTAAAATGCAAAATATGTATATAATTATCTAGTGCATTTAACAATAAAAAATTTGCTGACATTTTTCCCTACATTTTAAGACCTTTTTTTCAACATATTAAGTAGATATTTTTAATATAATTATTTCGTTTGCTGTTATTATAGAATTTGCGTGTTTAGCGAATATTTTTCTTTTGTTATAAACAAATTATTTTGTTAAATTGAAATTTTGTGATTGAAAAGGAAATGCTTACCTAGAGAGAATGACAAGACACCCTTAAATGCATAAATTATGATTTTGTACAAAAAAAAAAAAAAATGTTTTGAAATTAATCATCTAAAAAAGTTAAAATAACTATTTTTTATTTAACAAGTATGATTAAATTTCATTTAAACAATATATATTTTTATGACTAATTGAAAGTTACTTTTAAGTTGAATAACTAAAAAAAGTCTATAGAATATTTTTGTTATTTTTGCAAAAACATCATTATCGTTATTTTTGAAATTAGCAGTTGTTTTTACTGTTTAGTAATACTTATGTATTATTCATATTTTATTGATTTATTGCGGTATCAAAGTCTTCGAGGCATGTTTTCTGAAACAGTCAAGAGAAATTATATGAAATAATGTATTTAGCGTTAATTTAAGTTTTAATAATTAAAAAATAACCATTTTCTTTGTTTGTTTTCTGGATAAAATATCGAAATTCCCAATGATTTTAATTATTGCATTTAGTATAAAATGAACATATGTATTTCTATTACTTTTTCTTAGTTATTGAATCAGAATTTTTTAATAAAATAAAGTAGTTTTTTATAAAACGAATAGAATTTTTCAATATACTGCAATCGGTTGAAAAGCTATATCCGGTCATTTTAAGATATGAGTTATTTCATTTAGAATGACATTTCCGATTAACTAAGTACTACACTAAATCTTGGAGAAGTCTTAACTATAGTCTGGAATAGAGACTAGACTATACTCTGTCCTATAGTGTTGGTTAAGGTCTGGACTAGAGAGTAAACTACATTCAGAAGTATAGAGTAGAATATAGCCTCGACTATATAGTAAACAATAGAGCTACCTATTCTCCGGACTAGAAGTTAGAGTAGACTATATTCTGAACTATAAAGTAGTAGTGTAGTTTGTACTGTAGATTAGACTAAAGTCTGGACTATAGAGTAGACTATAGTCTGGACCATAGAGTTGACTATAGTCTCGACTATAGAGTTGACTATAGTCTGGACTATACAGTAGACTATACTCCATACTATAGTGTAGATTATAGTATAGACTAAAGATTTGACTATAATCTGGAGTATAGATTAGACTATAGTCTGGACTATATAGTAGACTATAGTCTGGACTATATAGTAGACTATAGTTTTTACTATTAAGTTGTCTATAATATGGACTATTAAGTTGTCTATAATCTGGACTATTAAGTTGTCTATAGTCTGATTAAATAGTAGACTATAGTCTGGACTATAGAGTAGACTATAGTCTGGACTATATAGTAGACTATAGTCTGAATTATAGTGTAGACTATAGTCTGGACTATAGAGTAGACTATAGTCTGCACTAGAGAGTAGACTATAATCAGGACTATAGATTATACTATACTATAGTCTGGACTATAGATTAGACTATAGTCTGAACTTTAGAGTAGATTATAGTTTAGACTATAGAGTAGACTATAGTCTGAACTACAGTGTAGACTATAGTCTGGACTATAGAGTAGACTATAGTCTGGACTATAAAGTAGACTATAGTCTGGATTATAGAGTAGACTATAGTCTGGACTATACAGTTGACTATAATCTGTGCTATAGAGTTGACTATAGTCTGGACTATAGAGTAGACTCTAGTCTGGACTATAGTGTAGATTATAGTATGGACTAAAGATTTTACTATAATCTAGACTATAGAGTAGACTATAATCTGGACTATAGATTAAACTATAGTCTGGACTATATAGTAGACTATAGTTTTTACTATTAAGTTGTTTATAGTCTCATTAAATAGTAGACTATAGTCTGGAGTATAGAGTAGACTATAGTTTGGAATATTGAGTAGACTATAGTCTGGACTATAGAGTAGACTATATTCTGGACTAAAGAGTAGACTGTAATCTCTCTTGTAGAGTAGACAATAGTCTCGCCTATATAGTAGACTATAGTTTGGACTATAGAGTAGACTATAGTCTGGACTATAGAGTAGACTATATTCTGGACTAAAGAGTAGACTGTAATCTCTCTTGTAGAGTAGACAATAGTCTCGGCTATATAGTAGACTATAGTTTGGACTATAGAGTAGACTATATTCTGGACTATAGAGTAGACTATAGTCTGGACTATAGAGTAGAGTATAGTCTAGACTATAGCGTAGACAATAGTCTGGACTATAGAGTAGACTATAGTCTGGACTATAGAGTAGAATATAGTCTGGACTACAGAGCAGACTAAAGTCCGGACTATAGAGTAGACTATATTCTGGATTATAGAGTAGACTATTGTTTGACCTGTAGAGCGGTCAGAGTAGAGTGTTTTCTATACTATCGAGTAGAATATTCTCTGGACTATAATTTGCAATATAGTCTGGACTATATAGTTTTGGCTATAAAGTATACTACAGCCTATACTTCCTCAGATTTCTTTCATTTTATTTAAAAATATTTTTACGACAGATTTTCCGCATTAACTTTAGTCATAAATAAATAATAAAGTTAAAACCAAAATGAAAACTTTTATAAAAGATTCATTTATTACCTGTCACCAGCTGAGTGGGTTGAAGGTGTTAAGACACCATAAAATTATGAATTTTTAAAACATATTTTATACGTATAATTTTTACGAGACACATTTAATGTTCCCTAACAAAATTATAATCTTAAACATATTTTCTCGATAAAATCTAGAAAATCAGCTGAGTAAAATTCTAAGATTTTTAGATTTTCCAAATGTTCTTTGGAAAAGGTTTAAATACTTGCTAGTATTATATTTATGAACAAATAAATTTTTCTTTTAAAGACCAAAGTGGGCGTAAGAGTATTTAAAGTATTTAAATTTATAAGTATTTCTTTTGAAGTTTATAAAGTGACAAATTTTAAGGTTACAAATGTAATAAATTTCCTCAAAATTTTCTGTTGAGTTCGAAAAAGAAAACATTGATATAGATTAATATTTACTGGGAAGGTGAATGAGTAGATATTCAAAAATATCTCTTTCATATTTACAGTTTCGTCATTATTTATTTAAGTAGTAGTAAAATGTTTTCCAGTATCTTATCATTTAGTACTAGGTATAATAGATAGATCTAAATTGATAAGAAATGAAATACGAACGAATATTTCTTATCATAGTTGACATATTTCTGTTATTGTTTTAAAATCTTATCTTTTAGAAAAATATGTAAGAAATGTAATGAAAGCAGAAAGAATTGCAGCTAAAATTATAAACTTTATTGGAAATATGAAGTTCATTTTGTAATTTTAATAATAAAGTAATTTTTATGTTAGATTAAGACAATTCGATTCGAATCTACTTGTAACTAAAGTGAATAGTCTTGCCAATAGATCAGTCTATAGTCTTGACTATAGATCAGTCTATCGACTTGACTATAGATCAGTCTATAGACTTGACTATAGATCAGTGTATAGTTTTGATTATAGATCAGGCTATAGTCTTGACTAGAGATCAGTCTGTAGTCTTGACTATAGGTCATTCTAAATTTTGACTGTAGAACAGTCTATAGCCTTGGCTACAGATCAGTCTATAGTCATTACTATAGCTCAGTCTATAGTCTCGACTATAGATCAGTCTATTGCCTTGGCTACAGATCAGTCTATAGTCTTGATTAAAGCTCAGTCTATAGTCTCAACTATAGATCAGTCTATAATCTTAAATACAGTCTATAGAGGTAACTATAGATCATTCCATAATCTTGAATAAAGATCAGTCTGTAGACTATAGATCAGTCTATAATTTTAAATGTAGATTAGTCTATAGACTTGACTATAGATAAACCTATAGACTTGACTATAGATCATTCTATAGTTTTGACTATAGATCAGTCTATAGTCTTGACTATAGATCAGTCTATAGTCCCAACTAGACATCAGTCTATAATCTTGAATACAGTCCATAGACTTGACTATAGATCAGTCTATAGACCTGAATATACATCACTAGACATCAGTCTATAATATTCAATACAGTCCATAGACTTGACTATAGATCAGTCTATAGACTTGACTATAGACTGATCTATAGACTTGACTATAGACTGATCTATAGTCTTGACTATAGACTGATCTATAGACTTGACTATAGACTGATCTATAGTCTTGACTATAGACTGATCTATAGTCTTGACTATAGATCTGTATCTATCTATCTATCTATCTATCTATCTATCTATCTATCTATCTTCTATCTATCTATCTATCTATCTATCTATCTATCTATCTATCTATCTATCTATCTATCTATCTATCTATCTATCTATCTATCTATCTATCTATCTATCTATCTATCTATCTATCTATCTATCTATCTATCTATCTATCTATCTATCTATCTATCTATCTATCTATCTATCTATCTATCTATCTATCTATCTATCTATCTATCTATCTATCTATCTATCTATCTATCTATCTATCTATCTATCTATCTATCTATCTATCTATCTATCTATCTATCTATCTATCTATCTACTCTATCTATCTATCTATCTATCTATCTATCTATCTATCTATCTATCTATCTATCTATCTATCTATCTATATCTATCTATCTATCTATCTATCTATCTATCTATCTATCTCTATCTATCTATCTATCTATCTATCTATCTATCTATCTATCTATCTATCTATCTATCTATCTATCTATCTATCTATCTATCTATCTATCTATCTATCTATCTATCTATCTATCTATCTCTATCTATCTATCTATCTATCTATCTATATCTATCTATCTATCTATCTATCTATCTATCTATCTATCTATCTATCTATCTATCTATCTATCTATCTATCTATCTATCTATCTATCTATCTATCTATCTATCTATCTATCTATCTATCTATCTATCTATCTATCTATCTATCTATCTATCTATCTATCTATCTATCTATCTATCTATCGATCTTATCTATCTATCTATCTATCTATATCTATCTATATATCTATCTATCTATCTATCTATCTATCTATCTATCTATCTATCTATATCTATCTATCTATCGATCTATCTATCTATCTATATCTATCTATCTATCTATCTATCTATATATCGATCTATATCTATCTATCTATCTATCTATCTATCTATCTATCTATCTATCTATCTATCTATCGATCTATCTATCTATCTATCTATCTATCTATCTATCTATCTATCTATCTATCTATCTATCTATCTATCTATTATTATGCAGTTCAAAATTAAACTTATGAATTTTGAACTAATTCTCACGAGAGTATGCATTTTGTTGTACTAGAAAAAAAATCAAGTTTATTTTTAACAAATTTCATCTAAAGGTCAGCACCAGATACCACCCCATCCATTATTCCACAAACAATCAAGAACAAAACTAAATAAATTAAATGAACGGTTAGATAGCATGAGATCAAAACACACCTCTAAATTTATCCAACTAAATACGAACTTGAAAATCTAGGCCTGTCTGTCACTGAAGGTTTCTCCTCCCCACAAATACTATAAATGTCTGAGTTCGGATTAAACAAAAGCACTTACTTAGCAATAAATACGACTTATGTATGATATTGCTGTTGTTATTGTTTTAAAACATTTGTTGTAAATTTGTGATAAATTACTTCGATGACATTTTTACTATTTCGTTAATTTGTGGTATTATTTAAATTGTAGTTTGAAAAACTATATTAGAAATTTATTGTACATATTTTCACATTTTCCTTTATGCAAATCAATGTTTTTTTGGAAAAGCGGCGATAGGCATGAATGAATTTTGTTTAAATAATTTTGTTATTAAGGCAAGGCATTGATCTTCAAAAGATCAATTAAATTGTTTATAAATAGAAATTATAAGTATTAAACGATTAACACGTAATTGATGATGATTATTGGAAAAAATTGAAAATTTTAAAAAATGTATCAAAGAAATATTATTTAAATACATACATAAGTACATACATATTAGGTCTGTTCAATAACTAAAAGCTGTTATTACATGTAACAAATTTTCATTAAAAGTAATTGAAATTTATATTTAAATACAAAAACATTTTTTTTGTTATTGAACAGATTTGATCTTTTATATCTTTAAGTTCATTATCACTCAATTGGAGTCTTAATGGAATAAAAAGGTCTCAATTTTATAAATATTGTGTCACATCTCTACAATGACCAGCATTTGTCATAATAATTAAAAAATATTAAAATACCAATTTAAACAAACAAACAGTTCAGTGTCCTGTTTTATTGTTGCCTTCCTTTCTCACTCTCTCCTTAGCTCTTTCCTAAAATACCTCACACATGTTAACAAGTAATTGTGAGGATATCAAATTTCAAACCACAGCCGAAACTCATTGACCATAAAAATGTTTTTAAATACAAATTTCATGGTACACTTTTGTTTTTTTTTGTGAATCAAGTACCAAATTCCTTTAAGTGTGAACCAATGCAAATATATTGAAATATTTCATCATAATTTTGTTGTAGATCCCTACAGGAGATTTTTAAATGTGTTTAATTTGTTGAAACATTTGTAATTTTTTTTTAATTTTCAATAATTTTACTATTTTTGGGAAATTTTAAAATATTTCCTTTTTTATAGGAAATTGTCCATAATTTCAATCTTTTCACAGGAAATTTTCAATAATTTCTTTTTTTATAGGAAATTTTCAATAATTTCCCTTTATGAAAAATTTCAATAATTTCCCTTTTTATACAAATTTTCAATAATTTCCCTTTTTATAGCAAATTTTCAATAATGTCCCTTTTAATAGGAAATATTTAATAATTTCCGTTTTTATACGAAATTTTCTATAATTTTCCTTTTTATAGGAAATTTTCAATGATTTCCCTTTTTATGGGAAATTTTCAATAATTTCCCTTTTTATGGGAAATTTTCAATAATTTCCCTTTTTATGGGAAATTTTCAATAATTTCCCTTTTGATAGGAAATTGTTTATTAATTTCCCTTTTTATAGGAAATTTTCAATAATTTCCCTTTTTATAGGATATTTACAATAATTTCCCTTTTTATGTAAAATTTTCAATAATTTCCTTTTTTCTAAGAAATTTGCAATAATTTCCCTTTTTAGAAGAAATTTTCAATAATTTCCCCTGTTATAGGAAATTTTTAATAATTTCACTCTTATAGGAAATTTTCAATAATTTCCCTTTTTCCAGGAAATTTTCAATAATTTCCCTTTTTTTAGAAAATTTTCAATAATTTCCCTTTTTCTAGAAAATTTTTACTAATTTCCCTTTTTACAGGAAATTTTCAATAATTTCCCTTTTTATAAGAAACTTTAAATAATTTCCCTTTTTATAGCAAATTTTTAATAATTTCCCTTTTTAGAAAAAATTTTCAATAATTTCCCTTTAAGAAGAAATTTTCAATAATTTCCCTTTTTATATGAAATGTTCAATAATTTCCCTTTTTATAAGAAATCTACGACAATTTCCCTATTTATAGGAAATTTCCCTTTTTTCAATTATTTCCCTTTTTATAGGAAATTTGTAATAACTTCCCTTTTTATAGGAAATTTTCAATAATTTCCCTTTTTATAAGAAATTTTTAATAATTTCCCTTTTTAAAGTCAATTTTCAATAATTTCCCTTTTTAAAGTCAATTTTCAATAATTTCCCTTTTTAAAGGAAATTTTCAATAATTTACCTATTTATAGCAAAATAATAATTTTGTAATATAATCTGTAGTGATCTTAACAAATTCGACTAAATCCTAAAAATACATTATTAACTGTCATCTTCATACCATTGTTTAACTAAAAATTAAAAACTGAAACTGACCCTTTATTTATTGCATTCAAAACTAATTTGAAATTCCTCCGTTTTTTTCTTCTTCTCATTTTAGCATGGAACTCAGTTCAGTGATCTTGCAAATTTCATTTCTTATAATTTTTGGCAAAATGTTGGCATTCGGTTTTGTCGGTCCCGAAGAGCGAAAGTGTAAATATTTGCGAGTGGATAAATTATTGAAAATACGCTGTTACGATATGAATCTGAAGGAGGTGCCGCAATATCTTAAAACATCTGTAGAGGTAAAGTGAAAGTGTTAATTTAATAAAAGTAAAATTTATGTAAATTTTGTCTGAACAAAAGTGGTTTTATCAGTTTTAATTGAATTAGATTTTCAATTATTTTTCGTTGTCATTTTAAGTGATCATTAACTTATGTGAACTTGATTTGTTGCATTTTTTCATACATTTGTATGTATGTGTGTATCTATGTATGTACTTTGTTGAAAGATCAAATGAATGAATGTAAATTAAATGGATTTGTATTTTAATTAAATGAGAAAGAAGAATGTTTGTGGTATCCACACTATCAGTGTACATGTTGTAACTTGCTGCAAATGTCACTCAGGGTTCGGAATAATTGATAAAATAAATGTTGTAGCTTAATTGAATTAAAACAAATGAATAAATTATTAGGTTTAATAGTAAAATAAAGTAATTTAAAATCTTAAATTTTTGAATATGTTTAAAACTTTTAAAGAAAGACACTTTCTTAAAGAAATTTAATTGAGAACACAATGAAAGAGAAATAAAAGAGCAATGTAACTTATAAAAGAGCAATCTTATACATATATAAATAGTGATTTTGAACGTGTGGTTAACAACTTTTTAACCGATTTTTAAATTTTATATAATTTTGAAACACAATTTTGTCTTCCTATTTATTATTCTTTATGAATAAGTTTAATATTTTTTTACAAAATTTTAGTGGGAAAATTGATATTTCCTGCACACAGTTTATGTTTTACTCCTTTAAAGTCAGGGTTGGAATTATTAAGAACAATAACAACAACAACTTCCATTTGTCGGCAATTGCGACAATTTATATCAATAAAACTTTATACTGCATATAATCATACAAAAGAACTGAGGTTTATTCGAAATTCTATGAATGCTGCTACAACACAAACCAAACACGATAACAATATTGCACTAAGACCCCGTTTTACGATGACATTTATATTGTTTTTCATAGGATATTGTTTAATAATTTGTCTATTTATAGAAAATTTTTATTAAAATTCCTTTTTATAGGATATTTTCAATAATTTTTCCTTTTTATAGAAAATTTTCAATAATTTCCCCTTTTAAAGGAAATTTTCAATAATTTCCCTTTTAAAAGAAGTTTTCAATAATTTCCCTGTTTTACAGGATTTTTTTTTTCAATATTTTCGCTTTTTAAAGGAAATTTTCAATAATTTCCCTTTTTAAAGGAAATTTTCAATAATTTCCCTTTTTAAAGGAAATTTTCAATAATTTCCTTTTTTAAAGAAAATTTTCAATAATTTCCCTTTTTAAAGGAAATTTTCAATAATTTCCCTTTTTAAAGGAAATTTTCAATAATTTCCCTTTTTTAAGGAAATTTTCAATAATTTATTTTTTTAAAGGAAATATTTAATAATTTCCCTTTTTATAGGAAATTTTCAATAATTTCCCTTTTAATAAAAAATTTCAATAATTTCCCTTTTAATAGAAACATTTTCAATAATTTATATAATCTCCCTTTTAATAGAAAAATTTCAACAATTTCCCTCTTTAAAGGAAATTTTCAATAATTTCCCTTTTTAAAGGAAATTTTCAATAATTTCCATTTTTAAAGGAAGTTTTGAATAATTTTCCTTTTTTAAAGGAAGTTTTGAATAATTTTCCCTTTTTACAAGAATTTTTTCAATATTTTCCCTTTTTAAGGGAAATTTTCAATAATATTTCCATTTTATAGGAAATTTTCAATAATTTCCTTTTTTAAAGGAAATTTTCAATAATATTTCCTTTTTATAGGAAATTTTCAATAATTTCCCTTTTTATAAAAAATTTTCAATAATTTCCCTATTTATAGGAAAATTTGAATAATATCCCTTTTTATAGGAAATTCTCAATAATTTCCCTTTGTATAGGAAATTTTTAATTATTTACCTTTTTATAGGAAATTTTCAATAATTTGTCATTTTTATATGAAATTTTCAATAATTTTTCTTTTTAAGTAAATTTCAAATAATTTCCCTTTTCAAGGAAATTTTAAATAATTTCTCTTTTTATAGCTAATTTTCAATAATTTCCCTTTTTATAGATAATTTTTAATAATTTTCCTTTTTAAAGGAAATTTTCAATAATATTTCATTTTTATAGGAAATTTTTTAATAATATCCCATTTTAAAGGAAATTTACAATAATTTCCCTTGTTATACGAAATTTTCATTAATTTCCCTTTTTATAGGAAATTCTCAATAATTTCCCTTTTCAAAGAAAATTTTCAATAATTTGCCTTTTTAAAGAAAATTTTCAATAATTTCCCTTTTTATAGCAAATTTTCAATAATATCCCTTTTTATAGGGAATTCTCAATAGTTTCCCTTTTTATAGGAAATTTTCAATAATTTCCCTTTTTTTATAAAATTTCAATAATTTCCCTCTTTATAGAAAATGTTCAATAATATCCTTTTTTCAAAGGAAATGTTTAATAATTTCCTTTTTTATAGGAAACTTTCGAAAATTTCCCTTTTTATAGAAAATTTTCAATAATTTCTCTTTTTATAGCAAATTTTAAATAATTTCCCTTTTAATAGAAAATTTTCAATAACTTCCCTTTTTATAGAAAATTTTCAATAAATTCTCTTTTTATAGCAAATTTTAAATAATTTCCCTTTTTATAGGAAATTTTCAATAATTTCCCTTTTTATAGGATATTTTCAATAATTTCCCTTTTTATAGGAAATTTTAAATAATTTCCCTTTTTATAGAAAATGTTCAATAATTTCCCTTTTTAAAAGAAATTTTCAATAATTTCCCTTTTTAAAAGAAATTTTCAATAATTTCCCTTTTTATAGGAAATTTTCAATAATTTCCCTTTTTATAGAAAATTTTCAATAATTTCCCTTTTAATAGGAAATTTTCAATAATTTACCTTTTTATAGATAATTTTCCGTAATTTCCCCTTTTTAAAGGAAATTTTCAATAATTTCGCTATTTCTAGAAAATTTTCTATACTTTCCCTTTTTTATAGGAAGTTTTCAATAATTTCCGTTTTTATAGAAAATTTTCAATAATTTCGTTTAAAAAAAAATGTTCGATAATTTCTAAATTTTTAGGAACATTTCAAATAGTTTTCAGTTTATAAAGCAGAGGAATAGTTAACCAATTCGATCAATATAAAAATGTACTGCAAAGCGAGGTTGTAGTGTAATATGAAATACATACATTTTGTATGGCATAATTGACGCTCAATTGATCTTAATTATTAAATAAAACACTTGTTCCAGCTATATGGCTGGCTTCCAGCAACAACTAATATACATTTATATATAATTTTATACTATTTAAAATAATTTTAAGAAAAATTTATTAAAACTAAATATAAAATGTATTTCTTTGCAGGTTTTAGATTTATCATTTAATCGCATTAAGAAACTTAAACGCAGCTCATTTCAACCCTATACAAGTGTTAAGTATTTATTACTCTATGAGAATATGATACAATCCGTGGAACCGGGTACCTTTTCACATTTAACATCACTACAGGTAAGTGACACTTTTTCACAAACGTTATAACACAATGACAGTTTTATTACTGTTATAATAAAACAAAAATGTTATTCACATACAAATTATCAGATTAATTATTTCACTCATTACGTTTGAGATTAATTGTTAACAAATCATTTTACTAAATAAGAAACATGCAATTGTCATATTAACTAATTACATTTTAGACAATCGCCTGTAACTAACAAATTATTTGAAATTATTATTAAAAATAAATCTCACACAATAATTATAACACTTTTGTTAACAAGCGTTTAATAACATTTTTGTATTCCCTTACAGGAAATAGATTTATCAAATAATGCTCTTATGACCATACCGTTGGAGCTGTTGCAATTACCCTCTTTAAGAAATCTATATATAGATAGTAATGAATTGACTTTCTTGGAAAGAGATCTAGAGGCTTTGGAAACTCCTATAAAAGCTCCTTTAGAATATTTAAATGTGGCCGATTGTGGTCTACAGGATATACCCGATTTGGGTATATTACCAAGTAAGTTTTTTGTTAAATTACTTTTTAAAGGAATTTGATTTAATGTTCAAATATTTTTTTCTTTCAGAACTTTGGCATATAAATGCCTCTATGAATCCTTTAATGGACTTAAGTATTGATCGTTTTGCCAATTTGTGCAATCTGAAGAGTATAGATTTAACACGCACTCAACTATCACAGTGTCAGTGCCAGCAGGTTAATAATCACTTAAGAAGTTTACAAGTGAAGACAAAATTTGTTCCAGTTTGTGTGGGTAAGTTGAAAGATAAAATTGATTAAGTCTTTAGAAAAGATTAAAGTCCAGACTATAGAACATACTAGACTGTAATGCAAACAATCGGCTATACTATAGTCCACACTATAGACCATATACCAGACTAAAGTCCAGGCTAAAGTCTAGCCTATTATCCACACTATAGACTAGACTGCAGACCAGACTATAGAGTAAACTACAGTACAGATTATGAACTAGACCAGATTATAGACTAGACTAAAGTCCAGACTATAGAATATACTATAATCCAGAGTACAGACTAGACTATAGTCCAGAATATAGACTAGACCACAGTCCAGACTATAGACTAGACTAGACTAGACTATAGTCCAAACTATTGACTAGACTATAATCCAAACTATAGACTACAGACTGGACTATAGTAAAAACTAGAGGCTAGACCATATTCCAGACTATAGACTAGACCCTAGTCCAGACTATAGACTAGGCAATGATCCAAGCTATAGACTATGCAATAGTCCAGACTATAGACTAGACCATATTACAGTCTATAGACTAGACTTTAGTCTAGCCTACAGACTAAGCTATACTCCAGACTGTAGACTTGACTTAAGTTCAGACTATAGCCTAAGTTATTATCCTCACTATAGACTCTAGTCCAGGCTATAACTAGACAATGGCCCCAACTATAGACTAGATTATACTCCAATCTATAGACTATAGTCCTGAATATAGACTAGACTTTTGTTCAGACTACAGACTGAACCATAGTCCATTCTAGAGGCTAGACTATAGTCCAGACAAGAGTCTATACTATAGTCCAAGCTATAGACTAGACTATAGTTTAGACTACAGAATAGACTATAGTTCAGACTGTAGATTGGACTAAATTTCAGACTGTAGACTAGACTAAAGTTCAGACTATAGACCAGCCTATTAACAACACTATAGACTAGACTATAGTCCAGACTATAGAGTAGACCATAACCCAGACTATAGACTAGACCATTGTCCACACTATAGACTAGACTATATTTCAAACTATCGACGATAGTCCAGACTATAAACTAGACTAGACTATAGTTTAGACTACAGAATAGACTATAGTTCAGACTGTAGACTGGACTAAATTTCAGACTGTAGACTAGACTAAAGTTCAGACAATAGACCAGCCTATTAACAACACTATAGACTAGACTATAGTCCAGACTATAGACTAGACCATAGCCTAGATTATAGGCTAGCTCATTGTCCAGACTAGAGTCTAGACCATAGTCCACACTATAGACTAGACTATATTTCAAACTATCGACGATACTCCATACTATAGACTAGACTTTAGTCCAGACTATAGACCAGGTTAAAGAAGAGACTATACACTAGACTTTAGTCCACACCACAGACCAGACTATAGACCAGATAATAGTCGAGGCTATAGACTAGACCGTAGCGCAGATTATAGACTACACCGTTGTCTAGACTAGAGTCAAAGCCATAGTCCACACAATAGACTAGAATATATTGAAAACAATCGACTATAGTCAAGACTATAGACTAGACTTTTCCAGACTATAGTCCAAAGTAAAGACTAGACGTATTAACAGTCCAGACTATAAACTAGACCATAAGCTAGACTAGAGTCTAGAGCATACTCCACTATAGACTAGACTATATTTCAAACTACATACTATAGTCTAGACTATACTTTTTTCAGACTATAGATCAGACTATAGATTACACCAAACTATAGACTAAACCATACTATAGACTAGACCAGACTCTAGACTAGATCAGACTAGAGTACAGAGTATAGATTAGACCATAGTCCTGACTATAGACTGGACCATAGTCCAGATTATAGACTAGACCAAAAGCCAGACTGTAGACAAGACCATAGTCCAGACTATATACTAGACTATAGTCCAGACTGTAGACTAGACTATAGTCCAAACTATAGATTATACTATAGTCCCGATTATATATTACACTAGAGTATAGTCCGGACTATAGACCAGACTATAGACTAAACCATACTATAGACTAGACCAGACTATAAAGTAGATCAGACTATAGTCCAGAGTATAGATTAGACCACAGTCCAGATTATAGACTAGACCAAAAACCAAACTGTAGACTAGACTATAGTCCACACTATATACTAGACTATAGTCCACACTATAGACTAGACTATAGTCCAGACTATAGACTAGACTATAGTCCAGACTATAGTTTATACTATAGTCCCGATTATATATTACACTAAAGTATAGTCCAGACTATAGACGAGAAAGAATTTATAAAAAAATACAAATTGTTAACAAATTGTTCTTCCTAAATATTTACAGAAGTTTTAGAAACCTCCATCTGTCCACTGCCTTACAATTTCACCATCGATTCTGAAACATTTCAGACATGTAAGACTACGGTGAAAATAGCAGAAGCACGAAGTATGTGGATGCTGGTAGCGGGCTGCGCGGGCGGCGTACTAGCAGTTATATTAGGTAAGTTATAAAGCTAAGATTATAAAAAAACAATCCGAAAATATATATTCTATTCTAATTTTTGTTTCAGTGGTCTGGTACTGCATCTACAGACGACGCAAGAGACGTAATAAGAAATTAAGAGCCGCTGCCTTGCATCGCAAAAGTTTAGTTATATCGCCGAAAAATGCCATAAATAGAAATGAAAAGGAATTTCACTGCATCAATCACAAAAATGAACTGTTATACTGTGATACTGCCTAAATAAAATTTTAATTTTAATTGAAATTGAAACCCTTCCTCAAATATTTACCAAACAATTAATTAGTTTTTAAGTCCATAATAACATTAATGCCATATGACTTTGTTTTGTAAAATAAAATTTAATTTATTATTTTTAACGGTTCTATATAGTTAGTGCCTTAGCTTGCTGTAGAAATTAGTATTATTAATTAAAGTTTTAATTAAACAATCACACAACTAGTTAATTAATAGTTTCATTAATATAATTAATATTTAATTATTATTAGAAATATTTTTTATAAAATCTTATAAAAAATTTTAAAAAAGCCAATCACAAAGGTGCCTTATTTTTTAAACTAAATTTATTGTTTAATATTTAATATGTTTAGTCAATTAATTTTTTTTTTAATTATTTTAATTTTAAGTTTATATATAAATTTATTATAATATTTAATTACAAAAATCCCACCATAATATTTAACAAAAAAAAAAAAAGGAAAATTAAACAAAAAACGACTTAATAAAATTTTAAAATGTTTTAAAAATATTAAATTGTTTTAAATTTGTTTGTGTTTTGAAAATTTGAACAAGTTTTTATTTTATTGACTTTTATTAACATGAAAAGTGACTAACAAATGTGTCATAAAAAGTTCAATGTCCTTAATATTTAGTCCTCCCACAATGTATGCAGTTTACATAGGAATATGTTGTTAGTTAAAAGCCTTTAAAAGTTCTAGAAAAATCTAGATATGAAATACAGTGACAGCGAACAAAGAGGGGAGTAAAGGCTATGACGGACGAAAATTATATCGTTTTAACGAAGTCTATTCTATATAGCAAACATTCCAGAATATAGAATAGACTATAGCCCAGACTGTTGTCCAGACTATAGACTAGACGATATAATAGACTATAGTCCAGACTATAGACTAGACTATTGACTAGACTAGATTATAGTCACGACTATAGGCTAGACTAAGGTCACGACTATAGTCTATACTATCTTCATGAATATAGATTAGTCTATAGTCCAGACTGAAGACTAGACTATAGTCCATATTATGGAATAGACTATAGTTCATAATATAGACTACACTATAGTTCAGCCTATAGATTAGGCTATAGTCAAGGCTATAAACTTGACTATTGTCCAGAACAAAGACTAGACTATAGTCCATACTATAGACCAGACTATATTCTAGACTATAGTCCTATACTATACTATAATCCATATAATAGACTAGACTATATAAAATACTATAGTCCACACTATATACTAGATTATAGTCCAGACTATAGAATAGACTATAGTCCAGACTATAAAATAGACTATAGTCCAGTCTGTAGACTAGACTATAGTCCAGGCTATAGACTAGACTACAGTCCAGGCTATAGACTGAAGTAGACTATAGAATATAGTCCAGTCTTTAGACTGGAGTAGACAATAGTCCAAACTATAGATTGGTGTAGACTGTAGCCCAGACTATAGTCCAAACTCTAGACTAGACTATAGTTCATAAAATGGACTAGACTATAGTCCAGATATAGACTAGATTATAATCTAGACTATAGTCCAGTCTATAGTCTAGACTCTAGACTATAGTCCAGAATAGACTAGGATGTAGTCCTGAAGTAGACTATAGAATATAGTCCAGTCTTTAGACCGGAGTAGACAATAGTCCAAACTATAGATTGGTGTAGACTGTAGCCCAGACTATAGTCCAAACTCTAGACTAGACTATAGTTCATAAAATGGACTAGACTATAGTCCAGATATAGACTAGATTATAACCTAGACTATAGTCCAGTCTATAGTCTAGACTCTAGACTATAGTCCAGAATAGACTAGGATGTAGTCCAGACTATAGACTAGGATATAGTCCATACTATAGACTATGTTATAGTCCAGACTATAGAATTAGACTATAATGCAGATTATTGACTAGACTTTAGTCCAGACTATAGACTGGAGTAGACTATAGTCCAGACCATAGATTATAGTAGACTATAGACTGAACTAGACTATAGTCCAGACTATAGATTGGAGTAGACTATAGCCCAGACTACAGCCCAGACTATAGTCCAGACTATAGCCTAGACTATTGTTCATACTATAGACTAGACTATAATCCATACTATGGACTAGATTAGACTAGACTATAGAATAGACTATAGACAAGGCTATAGCCCAGACTGTAGACTATAGACCAGACTATAGACTGGACTAAAGTCCAGACTATAGACTGGACTAGTCTAGTCCAGACTATAGACTGGACTACTCTAGTTCAGACTATAGACTGGATTAGTCTAGTCCAGACTATAGACTAGACTGTAGTCCAGACTATAGACTAGACTGTAGTCCAGACTATAGACTAGACTGTAGTCCGGACTAGAGACTAGACTATAGTCCAGATTATAGACTAGACTATAGTCCAGACTATAGACTTGATTATAGTCCAGATTATAGACTCGACTATAGCCAAGACTATTGAATAGATTGTAGACTAGAGTATAGTCTAGACTATAGACTAGACTATAAACCAGGCTATAGACTAGACTATAGACTAGACTATAAACCAGGCTATAGACTAGACTATAGACTAGACTATAGTCCATACTATAGACTAGACCACTATAGACTAGATAAACAACTAAGATTACTTTCAGAAAGTTCTACAAGCCCGAGTAGTAGAATTGTCCATATGTAAATATTTCAAAACCCACGACTCTGTTAAAATTCTAGAACTTTCGTTCACGTGTTCAAAAAAAAACAAATATTTTGTTTTATGTTTTTATATGCAGCTAACCTATTTAAATAAAAAAATAAGAACTTTATAACATGCAACAGGACTTATATGTAAACAAAACATATAGAAAACTAACGTCAACATAAATGAATCGATTAGAATTTTGCAACTTATCACTCAGTTCATAAAATCAACTCCAAACGACTGCAACACAAATACGCGACGGTACGGTGAATAAGCATGGATTTAAAAACTAAACTTTTTTGTTTAATAATACCCATATATACCCTGCTAGTGGTCGATGAATTACTCTATACGGAGGCATTTTTAAAAAGTGTACGTATCGATGAGATACCCTTTGCTCTGTCGTTGAAAATTCACAATCGTACAAGTGATAGTTCTTCCCTTAGACATCCGGTTCAAGATGACACAAAAAATATTTACGCCATGAAACGTTTGGATCAACATAAAAGTTTTCTAAAAATATTCAATATACCATGTAAGTTTTGATAGAATTTTAAAGTTTCATATCGCCCTCATCTCATCTCATTTCATTCATATATTTTCATCTTTCATTTTCATATTCTTTTGGACTCTTAGATATAATTTGCTTTTTTGCGGCTAAAGGTAAATGGCCGTTCATACCGCCTTTTATGCAAAATCGTGTTGATGCTGCCGCTCGCACTCTGTTCAGTCAGAATGATAGTTTTATTAAACAGTTTTGTCAGAAATGGATACAGATTAAGGAATGCTTTCGCCCGCTATTTTGTAAGTAATTGTTAATTTGTAATTTAAGGAAACTTTTCGAGTAATAGAGATCGGTAACTGTGTTATACAACTGCAGTTCTCAGAATTAAAATTTGATTTAAGACCCCAATGTTGAGAATTTTCAGATAAAATCCAACATTCCATATCCTCTAGAAATATAGCAATATATGCTCAATATTTGTATCCTACACTTCTGTAGTGGGGAGGTCCCTAATTTAAAATATGCTTATCGGCTCAGAATCATTTTTTGAGTTGATTAAGCTATGTCGGACCGTTTGTTCTTCGTCTTCCACGTAAACTATAAACTATACCAATAGGTTCAGAATCGTTTTTTGAAACAATTTAGCGATGACCGCCTGTCATAAACCTTGTAATAAAAGTAATTACCGCAGACTATAAACTAGACATAGACTAGACTAGACTATAGACTACTATAGACTAGACTATAGACTAGACTATAGACTAGACTATAGACTAGACTATAGACTAGACTATAGACTAGACTAGACTAGACTATAGAAACTATAGACTAGACTATAGACTAGACTATAGACTAGACTATAGACTAGACTATAGACTAGACTATAGACTAGACTATAGACTAGACTATAGACTAGACTATAGACTAGACTATAGACTAGACTATAGACTAGACTATAGACTAGACTATAGACTAGACTATAGACTAGACTATAGACTAGACTATAGACTAGACTATAGACTAGACTATAGACTAGACTATAGACTAGACTATAGACTAGACTATAGACTAGACTATAGACTAGACTATAGACTAGACTATAGACTAGACTAGACTAGACTATAGACTAGACTATAGACTAGACTATAGACTAGACTATAGACTAGACTATAGACTAGACTATAGACTAGACTATAGACTAGACTATAGACTAGACTATAGACTAGACTATAGACTAGACTATAGACTAGACTATAGACTAGACTATAGACTAGACTATAGACTAGACTATAGACTAGACTATAGACTAGACTATAGACTAGACTATAGACTAGACTATAGACTAGACTATAGACTAGACTATAGTCTAGACTATAGACTAGACTATAGTCTAGACTATAGACTAGACTATAGACTAGACTATAGACTAGACTATAGACTAGACTATAGACTAGACTATAGACTAGACTATAGACTAGACTATAGACTAGACTATAGACTAGACTATAGACTAGACTATAGACTAGACTATAGACTAGACTATAGACTCGACTATAGACTAGACTATAGACTAGACCATAGAGTAAATTATGGATGAACATCCGTCCAATCGATCGGAAGAAGCTAGAAGGCTGAAATCCTGATTATTACCTTGATGTTTATATTAAGATCGATATATGATAATACAATTCAATATGAAACTAATAAATAAACCATTCTTTTAAATTTGGAAATAAGTTTTGGGGTCATATTTTTTATTGATATAAATAAATGATTCTGATATCATTCAATGCCCCCACATATGACAGCATCCGCTTATATTTTGTTGTTTATGAAAAGAGTACTGCCAGCCTTAAGAAATGATCGTGTATAAGCTAAGACAAAAACCAAATTAAACAAAGCCCCTAAAAAATTTAAAAAATGGGTTTTTGGCTATACTACAAGCAAAAACTGTACAAATGAAGGTTGCCAGCTGTAAACTACATATAACATGAAATGGCTTGATCATGGGCTTGTTCACTGCCATAGTATTAACTAATATCAATATTATGGCATCCGGGAAGTGGTAGTGATGTATCTGTATCTCACAGGGAAAATCTAAAATTTTGTTTCATTCGACTTTTATGTTATTTGACAAGGGAATTTTTTGTTTTCCATTCGATTTTAATGATTGTCTGAAAGTGTTAGTCTAGATGTTCCGCTTTATCACGATATCGTGCTATAATGTTCCGTTTTATCGCGATTTCCTAACTGGGACTAATATCTCACCGTTTCCGACAAAAGAAATTTCTCTAGTAAATAACGTAAGAATGAATACGTAATTGATACCCCTTACTGTTTTAATTTGTTTAAGAGAATTCCTAGAAATATGTCGAGGTTTTGATATTATGGGCCTTATTCATAATTATTTATAAAATTTTTAAAGAATCAATCAAGTTCCATTATTCATTGAAATTCCTACAAAAAAACAGTTTTATGGAGGTATTGTTTATTATTTGCCTATAACTGTTGGACTCATTGACGTATTATTTATTGATGAATATAATCATTTTTTAGACTTAATCTAAAATGAACTAAAGAACCGCTAACATTGGCAAATTCTTATCTTAACTGATTTGTACTTAAAATATTAATTTGACATTGATATGGACTACAAATTAGCAACATCATTGAACAAAATAATTTTTTTTGTTTTTTAATTTTATCATCCAAGTGCAGTGTCATTAATTTGGTAAATAATTTATTAAAATATTTGTTTAATATAAGTTTAGATTAAAAAATTGATAACTTTTAAAAGTTTATCAATTTCTGAAAATATAATTTTATAAGTTAATCGGAAATATTCATTAAGGGACTCATAAATTTAAATCAACTTCCTCCAAATTTCTTAAAAATTTAATAATCTTTTTCCAATTTTCTTTTACAGCCCCGACCACAACTGTTTCAAGTTTGGATGTGGTCACTGTGCCCAATCAACGTTGTCAGTGTGCTAATCTAGTGGCTACCGATGCACCAGTTCCCGTTGTTTATTTTGATCGTGATCATATAGGAAATATCAGTGTGGAAACTATTTCGAATACTATAGAGTTTTTGCAAAACTTTTTACCACCTCCTACTAAGAAGGGTAAACGGAAAAATCGTGTACGTTCTCGAGTCGATGAAATGGAAATTGAATGAATGGATTTTTTTTTTTTTTGCAATCGCATATAAGATTTTCGATTACTGCCTTGTATTTATGAAAGTTCTAATAAATATTTAATTAAATATAATACTTAAATAAAAGTTTTGGTTTTACAATATTTTCGGAAGTGTTAAGTCATATTTCAGAAATTTAGTTTTTAATATTTGAAATTTTCTAGACTAGGCTATAGACTAATCCATAGACTTGTGTATAGATTACTTCATTTGTTATTCCTCAGATCTGTCTTTACGCTAGTCAATAGAATAGTCGGTAGACTAGTCGATAAACTAGTCGATAGAATAGTCGACAGACTAGTCGATAGAATAGTCGATAATCTAGTCGGTAGACTAATTAATGGACTAGTCGATAGAATAATCGATAGACTAGGTGATAGAATAGTCGATAAATTAGTCGATAGGCTAGTCAATAGACTAGTCTATAGAATAGTCGATAAAAGAGTCAATAAACTAGTCGATAGAATAGTGGCTGAATAGTCGATAGAATAGTCGATAGACTAGGCGATAGAATAGTCGATAGACTAGGCGATAGACTAGTCAATAGACTAGTCGATAGAATAGTCGATGGACTAATTAATAAAATAGTCGATAGACTAGTTGATGGAATAGTCGATTGAATAGTCAATAAACCAGTCGATAGAATAGTCGATAAACTAGTCGATGAACTAGTTGATACTCTAGTCGATAGAATAGTCAATAGAATAGTAGATAGAATAGTCGATAGAATAGTCGATAGAATAGTCGATAGAATAGTCGATAGAATAGTCGATTGAATAGTCGGCGATAAAGTAGTCGATAGAACAGACGATACTAGTCGATAGAATAGTCAATAGAATAGTAGATAGAATAGTCGATAGAGACTTGTCGATAGAATAGTCGATAAAACAGTCGATAGAACAGTCGATAGAATAGTCGATAAACTAGACGATAGAATAATCGATAGAGTAGGCGATAGAATAGTCTATAGAACTGTCGATAGAATAGTCAATAGACTAGGCGATAGACGATAGAACAGTCGATAGACTATGCGATAGATAGAATATTCGATTGACTAGTCGATAGACTAGACGATAGAATAGTCGATATACTAGGCAATAGAATAGTCGATATACTAGGCTATAGAATAGTCGATAGACTAGGCAATAGAATAGTCGATAGACTAGGCGATAGAATAGTCGATAGACTTGACGATGGAATAGTCAATAGACTAGGCGATTGAATAGTCGATAGGCCAGTTCATAGACTAGTCCACAGATTTGTCCATAGATTAGTCCATGGAATAGTCAATAGACTAGTCCATAGTCTATTCCATAGACTTGTCTATAGGATATTCCATAAACAGGTTCATATATCAGTCTATAGGCAATGTACTCTGGGTATATAGTAATAAAATAAGCACTTACCTTATTCAATACTTTCTTCAATTATTCCTTTTTACAAATTTTTAATTTGCTTTTACATTTATTTTCACAACATTTTTTTCTTATTTAGTAAATAATATTTACAGATTTTTTTATTTGCTTTATATTTTTTTTCTATTTCTTCAGCTTTTTAATATACTCTTTTATTTATTTTAACAACTTTATTCTTTTCTCATTATTTTAACTTGTTTCTTTCAAAGATCAACATTTTATTTCCTTCACTACATTTGAAAGCTTGTTGCTTATTTTCTTTTATTTCCTCATTTCTTTTACTACACTTATTAAAGCTTTTTTCCTCTTCTTTGCTTCACAAAACCTTAATTCACTTCCAACTATACCAACTGTTGCACTTAACACATTCTTCCCACAACCATACTTACATACATACACACATATATTGTATGTACATTATTTACTAACCAAACTAAAGCTAAACACCGACCGGCTCGGCATTTTATCATTTTCCAAACTATGTATTTTCACTAATTTACACGTTATTTTTTACCAATATTTTTACACAGAAATATTAACAAACATTTAAATTTTATATTTATGCAAAAATATTAACAATTTATTAACTTTTAACGGATTTATTAATTAATTAAACGACCACTAATCACCAAACAACCGAACACTTGCGAAATTTCTAGAAAACTAAAAGAGAAAAAAATGCAAGTAATGATTCTGTTGTTGTTGATGCTGCTGCTGTCATTATTTGATTTGTACTAAATTGTATGCCAATATGTGTGCAATGTGTTTGTTGTAATTTTATTGTGTTGGGTGGTGGGGGGAGAATATTTTAGAGTGCGTAAATAGATTAGTAGCACAATGTTAAGTAGAAGAGTTTTTAGTAATGATAAAACTAGGATTTTATAAATCGACTTTAAAATTGTCGAAGAATCGACTTTTTGTCGAGAAAAGTCGAAATCGAAAAGCCGACTGTCTTGTAAGAAAAGAGTCGAAGAATCGATTTATAAATAAAAGTCTAAAAAATAGATAGATAGAGAGATAGATAGATAGATAGATAGATAGATAGATAGATAGATAAGATAGATAGAGGCATAGATCGATAGAATAGATAGTCAGATAGATAGATAGATAGATATATAGATTAGATGATAGTATGCTGCTCGCTCGCTCGCTCGATAGCTCGCTCGCTCGTCGCTGCTAGACTCGATCGCATCAGCTCCTCACTCGCTAGCTCGATAGCTCGCTCGCTCGCTCGCTCGCTCGCTCGCTCGCTCGCCTCCTCGCTCGCTTCGCTCGCTCGCTCGCTCGCTCGCTCGCTCGCTCGCTCGCTCGCTCGCTCGCTCGCTCGCTCGCTCGCTCGCTCGCTCGCTCGCTCGCTCGCTCGCTCGCTCGCTCGCTCGCTCGCTCGCTCCTCTCGCTCGCTCGCTCGCTCGCTCTCGCTCGCTCGCTCGCTCCTCGCTCGCTCGCTCGGTCGGCTCGCTCGCTCGCTCGCTCGCTCTCTCGCTCGCTCGCTCGCTCGCTCGCTCGCTCGCTCGCTCGCTCGCTCGCTCGCTCGCTCGCTCGCTCGCTCGCTCGCTCGTCGCTCGCTCGCTCGCTCGCTCGCTCGCTCGCTCGCTCTCGCTCGCTCGCTCGCTCGCTCGCTCGCTCGCTCGCTCCGCTCGCTCTGCTCGCTCGCTCGCTCGCTCGCTCGCTCGCTCGCTCGCTCGCTCGCTCGCTCTCTCGCTCGCTCGCTCGCTCTCTCGCTCGCTCGCTCGCTCGCTCGCTCGCTCGCTCGATAGCTCGCTCGCTCGATCGCTCGCGCGCTCGCGCCGCTCGCTGCTCGCTCGCTCGCTCGCTTCGCTGCTCGTCGCTCGCTCGCTCGCTCGCTCGCTGCTCGCTCGCTCCTCGCTCGCTCGCTCTCGCTCGCTCGCTCGCTCGCTCGCTCGCTCGCTCGCTCAGCTCGCTCGCTCGCTCCTCGCTCGCTCGCTCGCTCGCTCGCTCGCTCGCTCGCTCGCCGCGCTCGCTCGCTCGCTCGCTCGCTCGCTCGCTCGCTCGCTCGCTCTCTCGCTCGCTCGCTCGCATCGCTACGCTCGCCTCGCTCGCTCTCGCTCGCTCGCTCGCTCGCTCGCTCGCTCGCTCGCTCGCTCGCTCGCTCGCTCGCTCGCTCGCTCGCTCGCTCGCCTCGCTCGCTCGCTCGCTCGCTAGCTCGCTCGCTCGCTCGCTCGCTCTCGCTTCGCTCGCTCGCTCGCTCGCTCGCTCGCTCGCTCGCTCGCTCGCTCGCTCGCTCGCTCGCTCGCTCGCTCGCTCGCTCGCTCAGCTCGCTCGCTCGCTCGCTCGCTCGCTCGCTCGCTCGCTCGCTCGCTCGCTCGCCGCTCGCTCGCTCGCTCGCTCGCTCGCTCGCTCGCTCGCCTCGCTCGCTCGCTCGCTAGCCTCGCTCGCTCGCTCGCTCGCTCGCTCTCTCGCTCGCTCGCTCGCTCGCTCGCTCTCTCCTCGCTCGCTCGCTCGCTGCGCTCGCTCGCTCGCTCGCTCTCGCTCGCTCGCTCGCTCGCTCGCTCGCTCGCTCGCTCGCTCGCTCGCTCGCTCGCTCGCTCGCTCGCTCGCTCTCGCTCGCTCGCTCGCTCGCTCGCTCGCTCTCGCTCGCTGCTCGCTCGCTCGCTCGCTCGCTCGCTCCTCGCTCGCTCGCTCGCTCTCGCTCGCTCGCTCGCTCCGCTCGCTCGCTCCTCGCTCTGTCGCTCGCTCGCTCGCTCGCTCGCTCGCTCGCTCGCTCGCTCGCTCTCTCGCTCGCTCGCTCGCTCGCTCGCTCGCTGCTCGCTCGCTCGCTCGCTCGCCTCGCTCGCCTCGCTCGCTCGCTCGCTCTCGCTCGCTCGCTCTCGCTCGCTCGCTCGCTCGCTCGCTCGCTCCTCTCGCTCGCTCGCTCGCTCGCTCGCTCGCTCGCTCGCTCGCTCGCTCGCTCGCTCGCTCTCTCGCTCGCTCGCTCGCTCCTCGCTCGCTCGCTCGCTCGCTCGCTCGTCCTCGCTCGCTCGCTCGCTCGCTCGCTCGCTCGCTCGCTCGCTCGCTCGCTCGCTCGCTCGCTCGCTCGCTCGCTCGCTCGCTCGCTCGCTCGCTCGCTCGCTCGCTCGCTCGCTCGCTCGCTCGCTCGCTCGCTCGCTCGCTCGCTCTCTCGCTCGCTCGCTCGCTCGCTCGCTCGCTCGCTCGCTCGCTCGCTCGCTCGCTCGCTCGCTCGCTCGCTCGCTCGCTCGCTCGCTCGCTCGCTCGCTCGCTCGCTCGCTCGCTCGCTCCTCGCTCGCTCGCTCGCTCGCTCGCTCGTCGCTCGCTCGCTCGCTCGCTCGCTCGCTCGCTCGCTCGCTCGCTCGCTCTCTCGCTCGCTCGCTCGCTCGCTCGCTCGCTCGCTCGCTCGCTCGCTCGCTCGCTCGCTCGCTCGCTCGCTCGCTCGCTTCTCGCTCGCTCGCTCCTCGCTCGCTCGCTCGCTCGCTCGCTCGCTCGCTCTCGCTCGCTGCTCGCTCGCTCTCTCGCTCGCTCGCTCGCTCGCTCGCTCGCTCGCCTCGCTCGCTCGCTCGCTCGCTCGCTCTCGCTCGCTCTCGCTCGCTCCTCGCTCGCTCGCTCGCTCCTCGCTCGCTCGCTCGCTCGCTCGCTCGCTCGCTCGCTCGCTCGCTCGCTCGCGCTCGCTCGCTCGCTCGCTCGCTCGCTCGCTCGCTCGCTCGCTCGCTCGCTCGCTCGCTCGCTCGCTCGCTCTCCTCGCTCGCTCGCTCGCTCCTCGCTCGCTCGCTCGCTCGCTCGCTCCTCGCTCGCTCGCTCGCTCCGCTCGCTCGCTCGCTCGCTCGCTCGCTCGCTCGCTCGCTCGCTCGCTCGCTCTCGCTCGCTCGCTCGCTCGCTCGCTCGCTCGCTCGCTCGCTCGCTCGCTCGCTCGCTCGCTCCTCGCTCGCTCGCTCGCTCGCTCGCTCGCTCGCTCGCGCGCTCGCTCGCTCGCTCGCCTCGCTCGCTCGCTCTCGCTCGCTCGCTCGCTCGCTCCTCGCTCGCTCGCTCGCTCGCTCGCTCGCTCGCTCGCTCGCTCGCTCGCTCGCTCGCTCGCTCGCTCGTCGCTCGCTCGCTCGCTCGCTCGCTCGCTCGCTCGCTCGCTCGCTCGCTCTCTCGCTCGCTCGCTCGCTCGCTCGCTCGCTCGCTCGCTCGCTCGCTCGCTCGCTCGCTTTCCCCTTCCCTTCTCTCCTCCTCCTCTGCCTTTGCCCTCGCCTTCCCCCTCTCCCCTCCCCCCCCCCCCCCCCCCCGTCCTTCCTCCCTTCCTTCCCTTTCCTCCCTCTTTCCGTTTTGCCCTTTTCCCTCCTCCCTCTCCTACCCCCTTGCTCTTCCTCTCTTTCCCTTTTTCTTCTTCTCCCCCTCGCTCCCCCCCCTCCCCTCCCCCCCCCCCTTCCTTCTTGCCCTCCTCCCTTTCGTCCCCTCCCCTCCTGCCCCCGCACC